>NC_073377.1:1098164-1356295 GCF_028641065.1 Leucoraja erinaceus
GGGAGATGCAACGAGACCTGGGTGTCATGGTACACCAGTCATTGAAAGTAGGCATGCAGGTGCAGCAGGCAGTGAAGAAAGTGAATGGTATGTTAGCATTCATAGCAAAAGGATTTGAGTATAGGAGCAGGGAGGTTCTACTGCAGTTGTACAGGGTCTTGGTGAGACCACACCTGGAGTATTGCGTACAGTTTTGGTCTCCTAATATGAGGAAAGACATTCTTGCCATAGAGGGAGTACAGAGAAGGTTCACCAGACTGATTCCTGGGATGTTAGGACTTTCATATGAAGAAAGACTGGATAGACTCGGCTTGTACTCGCTAGAATTTAGAAGATTGAGGGGGGATCTTATAGAAACTTACAAAATTCTTAAGGGGTTGGACAGGATAGATGCAGGAAGATTATTCCCGATGTTGGGGAAGTCCAGAACAAGGGGTCACAGTTTAAGGATAAGAGGGAAGTCTTTTTTTACACAGAGAGTGGTGAATCTGTGGAATTCTCTGCCACACAGAGAGAAGGTGGGGTGGTGAGGCCAGTTCATTGGCTATATTTAAGAGGGAGTTAGATGTGGCCCTTGTGGCTAAAGGGATCAGGGGGTATGGAGAGAAGGCAGGTACAGGATACTGAGTTGGATGATCAGCCATGATCATATTGAATGGCGGTGCAGGCTCGAAGGGCCGAATGGCCTACTCCTGCACCTATTTTCTATGTTTCTAAGAGAGAAGAAACGCGACATCACTCACAGCTGTCAACTGACGCTCTTCCCCAGACCGCGCAGATCGCCGTCGTGGCGCAAAGAGACCAACTGTGCAACAAAGATCGTATAGCTCCGCTATAGGATACTTGCTGTGCAGGGACTGAAGACAGCGTGAGAATTCTGTCTTCAGTGTGAGGGCGTGAGAATTTGCTGAAATGAGTGAGTCTCACGCTCAAAGCGTGAGAGTTGGCAGCCCTGAATAATCTAATGCTCACCTGCTGCTCTCTTGCTCTCACCTCTTGACCAGTTTGTCATCCAACATACCTATTCCAGCTGCTGCTCCACCTTCCTCATGCACCCCTCTCACTCTGCCCATCTTTTCTGCTTCTCTTCCCCTTGCCCCCAGTAGGTTCACCTATGCAGGTTAACCTATGATGAGCATTTGACAGCACTGGGCCTGTACTCGCTGGAGTTTAGAAGAATGAGGGGGTACCTCATTGAAACACAGAACAGTGAAAGGCTTGGGTAGAGTGGATGTGAAGAGGATGTTTTCATCAGTGGTAGAGTCTAGAGCAAGAGGTCATAGCCTCAGAATTAAAGGACGTTTGTTTAGGAAAGAGATGAGAAGGAACTTCTTTATTCGGAGGGTGGTGAACCTGTGGAATTCTTTGCCACAGAAAGCTGTGGAGGCTGTCAATGGATATTTTTAAGGCAG
Source organism: Leucoraja erinaceus (assembly GCF_028641065.1). Taxonomy (NCBI): domain Eukaryota; kingdom Metazoa; phylum Chordata; class Chondrichthyes; order Rajiformes; family Rajidae; genus Leucoraja; species Leucoraja erinaceus. Next base: position 1,099,577 of record NC_073377.1, read on the forward strand.
CAATAGATAGATTCTTGATTAGTACGGGTGTCAGAGGTTATGGGGAGAAGGCAGGGGAATGGAGGTTAGGATGGAGAGATAGATCAGCCATGATTGAATGGCGCAGTAGACTTGATGGGAGGAATTCTACTCCTCATCCTTATGACCTTCCTTATGACCCCATCTCCCTAACCCACCTTTCCCACCCTTCCCAATCTTCCCACATTCCCCTTCTGCCCCTCCTCCCTCCCCTTCACCTCTCTTACCACGTCCCGCTCTCTTGCCTCCCTCACCCTCCCTCTCCCTCTCTTGCCTCGTTCCCTCACCCCTCGCCTCCACCCACACCCCCTACCTCCGACCCTCCCTTCTCTTGCCCCCACCCTGCCGTCTTCACCCCCTCTTCTCCTTTGCCCCCTTGTCCCCATCCCTCCACCTCCCCTCTCCCCCTTCCCTCCACTTAACCCTCCCCCCTCTCCACCCTACCCACCGCATTCCCCTCCTGTCTCCCCTCCTCCCCCTCTCCTCACCACCCCCCCCTCACCCCCACTCACTACTCCCCTTTTAAAAACCCCTCCGCCCCCCCCCCCCCCCCCCCCTCCCATTTCTCTGTGGTACTTTTTGTCTGAGGTCCTTGGCTGTTTTTTTAAAACATAAAAGATCAACAGTGTATGATTGAGATTGCTTCTGTTTATTGTAATCATTCCCCTCCAGCTATTCCCGTGCTTCTCTCTGACAGCATCATAAAATCAAAGCCAGCTGTTGAGATAAACTGTGATAGCGCAAGTGGCAAAATCCTACTCAGTTGAAGAGTGAATTACTTGTATTCCTATTCTGCCTGTTTTTATAAATAATAATCGCTGCTAGGACTCACGCAAACATCAAGCATGAAGTGGAACATTTCACAAAAGCAACCATGTTATATTATTTAGGCAACGTTTCAGGTCGAAACCCTTCTTCAGTTTCGGGTCTGAAGAAGGGTTTCCACCCGAAACGTCACATTTTCCTTCGCTCCATAGATGCTGCCTCACCCGCTGAGTTTCTCCAGCATTTTTGTCTACCTTCGATTTTCCAGCATCTGCAGTTCCTTCTTAAACGTGTTATATTATTTCACCCTTTGCTGTGATATGTGAAATAAATGTGAAATGTGCTTGGCAAGACTAACAGTATAATCAAGGCCGAGGCTCTTCCCTCTTCCCTCTCCCATCGGTACAAACGTGTGGAAACGCACACCTCCAGGTTTAGGGACAGTTTCTTCCCAGCTGTTATCAGGCAACTCAACCATCCGATCAACAATTGTCCTGAGCTGCTATCTACCACGCTGGAGACCCTCGGACTATCATAATCGGAGATGGACACAACAAGCGGGACAGGCAGCATCTCTGGAGAAAATTAATAGGTGACGTTTCGGGTCGAGACCCTTCTTCAGATTGAGTCATGGGAGAGACAAACTAGAGGTATAAAAAGGTACAGAACAAATCACAGCCGGCCGGCACCGATGTTTTAAGAAAGGTGGAGCCCATGCTGGTTCATTGTTGGCGGTTGAAGAGGGGATAACGAAGGAGACGAATAGTGAAACTCTCAGGACAAATAGGGTGGGGGAGGTACGGAGAGAGAGGGAATGCAAAGGGTGCTTGAAACTAGAGAAATCAATATTCATGGCTGGTACACAAAAATGCTGGAGAAACTCAACGGGTGCAGCAGCATCTATGGAGCGAAGGAAATAGGCAATGTTTCGGGCTGAAACCCTTCTTCAGACTGATCCATGGCGCTGGGTTGTAAGCTGCCCAAGTTGAATCTTTAATTGGACTTTACTGGACTATATCTTGCACATTAGTCCCTTTATCATGTATCTGTACACTGGACGGCTCAATTGTAAGCATGTATAGTCTTTCCGCTGACTGGTTAACACGTAACAAAAGCATTTTACTGTACCTCGGTCCACGTGACAATAAACTAAACTATTGTAGTGCCATTAAGCAGGTGTTGCAGTGCGTAGTACAGGAGCAATGTGATAAATGAGGACAGATGATGGGTGTTCAGCGTGGCATGAGCCTTATGGCGTTTCCCTGAACAATACTTTTCATTAGATTATCGGGAAAATTGGGTGAAGAGCAAAGAAAAATTACCACAAAATTTTGCATACAAAGAAAATAGAAGTATAATTCTGACCAAATATTTCACAATGGATGAATGAGACATTGCCAGCAATGCAGTTTGCTAGACTTCAGCTGTCGGACTTAAGTAATGGAGCGGCACCATGGTGCAACTGGTAAAGCCGCTGCCTCACAGCGCCTGGGACCCAAGTTCAATTCCCTCTGCTGCTGTCCGTGTGGAGTTTGCACGTTCTACCTACGACTGCGGGGGTTTCCCCCGGTTGCTTCAGATCTCTACCCCATCCCAAAGGCTGGTTTGATTGGCCTCCGTGAATTGCTCATAGTGCATCGGGAGTGTATAAGAAAGTGTGATGACAGAACTAGTGTTTGGGCGGGCGATCGATGGTTGGCTTGGACACGGTGGGCCAAAGAGCCTGTTTCCATGCTGTAACTTTCAATTTAGTTTAGTTTGGAGATACGGTGTGGAAACCGGCCCTTCGGCCCACCGAGTCCACACTGACCAGCGATCGCCCATGCACTAGTTCTAAACTACACACTTGGGGCGATTTTACAGCAGACAGTTAACCTACAAACCTGCATGTTTTTCGCAATGTGGGAGCACCCGGAGAGAACCCATGCAGTCACAGGGAGAACATGCAAACACCCTATAGACAGCAGCCAAGGTCAGGATCGAACCCTGGTGTCCGGTGCTATTAGGTAGCAACTCTACCGCTGCACCATTGTGTTGTCCAATTAAACAAAGACCCATAGGTAATTCTGTGTTAGTATTTTTACTGACAAAAAGTGAATCATAGACTTGTATTCAGGAAGAAGAATAAAATGATTTCTTATTCAAGGTTTCTGTTAAGAGAAGCCTCAGTTAATGAATAATATGCAAATTTTGTATAATCCATCAAATGTCAAGCAGCTCATTTTTTTTAGTCCCGAAACTTCCCTTCATTCTCTCTCTCTCTCTCTCTGCTTGTGGCTTTTCCAGTTAATGGGCAGAGTATTGGAGATGAATTCCATATGCTGCATGTAACATTTTCCAGCTGAACTTTATTTGTTGTAATTACTGTGTTTTTTTATGTTGGAGTACTTGACTTTTGAATGGCCTTTACACTAATGAACTTTTCCTCGTCAGACCAAATAAGCCATCTGTAATTTGGTTGTTTGAGCATGAAAAACGAGCAAGTTTTATGACGTGCAAAAAAAACAGTAAATGTGGTTCGATTAGATCTTTTTCTTTGCCAATTCTAAGCTCCAGCTCTTAAATGTTCCCACCAAGGTATTAGCTGCCTCGTTTCTTTTTAGTTTAGTTTAGTTAAGAGATACCGAGCGGAAACAGGACTTTGAGCCCATCAAGTCCGCGCTGATCAGCGATCCCCACACACTAATACTATCCTACACACACTGGGGTCAATATACAATTATACCAAGCCAATTAACTTACAAACTTGTACGTCTTTGGAGTGTTGGAGGAAAACCGGATATCCCAGAGAAAACCCACGCAGGTTACTGGGAGAACGTACAAACTCCGTACAGACAGCGCCCGTGGTCCGGATTGAACGCGGGTCTCCGGCGTTGTAAGGCAGCAACTCTACCGCTTACTCCACTGTGCCGCCCAATTTCTCACTAATAATAATGGGTTATAATAAATGTATGTTTTTATTTGCAAAGTAACATGCAAGATAATTTCTGCTCCACTCTATTCAACTGGAAAGAACAGTACTAATTTAAAAGGCAAATGAAATCCAATTTTTTAAATTCCAAGAAATGTGTTGATTCGAAAGAAAATATGCCAGGAAACAGCTGGAATTAAAAAGTATGTCATGCCAAATAAACTGCGTGAAAACTAGTTTCATTGTTTCATTTTTACGGTGAGGCGTGAGGAATCTTTAAAAACAAATGGTAATCCAAAGGATAATGTGGAACAGATTGACTTCAGAAGTCCTAGTAACAGCATTTCATGTCATCTCTGACTTGGAGTAGTTGTTTGTAAAAATTGGATTCAGAACATCTGCCTTGAGTCATGCTGCCTGCTCTGTATGCAGTTGACACCGTAATACACGAGAAGGACTTTGAGTATGACAACTTCTCTCTCCCACTCTCTACCCCTCTCTCTCTTTATTTGATCTGTCTTGTGGAGCAAGTGGAAAATCTAGTTTCAGGATTTCTGGTCTTAACTTTTGTCATTTAATGACACTTGAAATTCAACATTTCTAATCACAGTTATTTGAGTTTAATAGCAGCATGTTTTCTAGCTCTCAGCGCCCGTTCCCGTTATTTTTGCTCAGTAGGTAGATTAATTTGATCGGATTTCGTGAGTCTTCGAAGTATGGAGTCTTCAGTGAAGAGTCCAAGGGAAGACTCTCTCTGGGCTGCCACCTCTGGTAGTTTGATGATACTGGGAATGTGACGTTCCCAGCGATTGTGATGGAAGAGTCCGTGGTCTGTTCTCTGTAATGTATACAGAACATGGGGCGGCACAGTGGTAGAATTGCTGCCTTACAACGCCAGTGACCCGGGTTCGAGCCTGACCACCCGTGCTGTCAGTGCGGAGTTTGTACGTACTCTCTGTGACCTGCGTGGGTTTTCTCCGGGTTGCTCTGGTTTCCTCCCACACTCGTGCAGGTTTGTAGGTTAATTGGCTTTGGTAAGAATTGTAAATTGTCCCTAGTGCGTAAGATAGTGTAATGTACAGGAAGATCACTGGTTGGCACAGACTCGCTGGGCCGAAGGATGTGTTTCCACGCTATATCTCTGAACTAAAACCAAACAAAAGTAAACTTTTAATGCATTGTCAAGAATGATACTGCTCACTTTGTTATTTACCTGCATTGAACCTCTGTGTACACTTGTGTCTCATAGCAACTTCTACGAGAGATGCAACAGATGGCGAGTCGACCTTTTGCCACGATCAATGTCGCCTTGGAGACGGAAGAGGAGCCACCTGATCTTATTGGAGGAAGCATCAAGGTAACCAGAAGCTACTTTGTTTACCTGCTATTTTACAGGAAGCAAACTCTTTGCTGGTGGATCTGTTGAATTCATTGCCACAGAAGGCTTTGACGGCCAGGTCAATGGACATTTCTAAGGCAGAGATAGACAGATTCTTGATTAGTGTCTTGTGTTACGGGGAGAAGGTAAAGAGAATGGGATTGTGATTGAATGGCGGAGTAGACTTGATGGGCTGAGTGGCCTAATTCTGCTCCTATCAGTTATGAACATAAACTACGGTAGTGCCTTGTCCATTGTTTATTGCGGTGTATTGTTCTGTTTACAATGTCCAGTTACAATCAGTGTTTATTGGGGAAACGTATAAAACCATTGGGGTTGCTACCTTACATTGACTACCTCCATCTCCTTGCATGGGGTGGAATGTATTAGTGCTGTATAATGTCAGTATCACCCATGCTGGAAGAGAAGTTGTTGAAATAGTCTGTGCATGAAATAGTCTGTGAAGTGTGAAGCTTGTAGCTGCTTCAAAGATGAGCGTTCCATTCATTCATTGCCACCCAATTGTATAGAGTCACACAGTGTGGAAACAGGCCCTATGACCCAACTTGCCTACACCGACCAACATGTCCCATCTACACTAGTCCCACCTGCCTACGTTTGGCCCATATCCCTCTAAACCTGTACGATCCATGTACCTGTCTAAATGTTTCTTTAAATGTTGCGCTAGCACCTGCCTCAGCCACCTCCTCTGGCAGCTTGTTCCATACACCCACCGCACTTTGTGTGAAAAAATTACCCCTCAGGTCGCTATTAAATCTTTCCCCCTCACCTTAAACCTATATCCTCTGGTTCTCGATTTCCCTACTCTGGGCAAGGGACTCTGTGCACCTACTCGATCTATTCCTCTCATGATTTTGTACACCTCTATAAGATCACTCTCATCCTCCTGCGTTCCAAGAAATAGTGTCCTAACCTGCACAACATCTCCCTCAGGCACGTGCCATGGGCAATTACTCAGGGTAGGCAGTCAGTCGGCTTTTTAAAAAAAATTAAACCGTGCATGCGCAGATTGTTCTCTCCGTAAAAATAAAAAATAAAAATAAAGACAGTAGTTCAAGTTCAAGTGAGTTTATTGTCATGTGTCCCTGTTAGGACAATGAAATTCTTGCTTTGCTTCAGCACACACAACATAGTAGGCATTTACTACAAAACAGATCAGTGTGTCCATATACCATAATATAAATATATACACACATAAATAAATAAACTGAGAAAGTGCAAATAACAGAAAATGGGTTATTAATCAGAGTTTTGTCCGAGCCAGGTTTAATAGCCTGATGGCTGTGGGGAAGTAGCTATTCCTAAACCTGGTTGTTGCAGTCTTCAGGCTTCTGTACCTTCTACCTGAAGGTAACAGGGAGATGAGTGTGTGGCCAGGATGGTGTGGATCTTTGATGATACTGCCAGCCTTTTTGAGGCAGCGACTGCGATAAATCCCCTCGATGGAAGGAAGGTCAGAGCCGATGATGGACTGGGCAGTGTTTACTACTTTTTGTAGTCTTTTCCTCTCCAGGGCGCTCAAATTGCTGAACCAAGCCACGATGCAACTGGTCAGCATGCTCTCTACTGTGCACCTGTAGAAGTTAAAGAGAGCCTTCCTTGACAAACCGACTCTCCGTAATCTTCTCAGGAAGTAGAGGCGCTGATGAGCTTTCTTGATTTTTGCATTAGTGTTCTTGGACCAGGAAGGATCTTCAGAGATGTGCACGCCCAGGAATTTGAAGCTCTTGACCATTTCAACCATCGACCCGTTGATATAAATGGGGCTGCGGGTCCCCCTCCTACTCCTACTCCTTCCAAAGTCCACAATCACTTCACCAATCCACCCTCTCCCTTGAGCCTCACATCCGCCATGTCATTAAAACCTCCTTCTTTCATCTCCGCAACATCGCCAAACTCAGACCCTCTCTCACACCTCCCGCTGCTGAAAGACCCATCCATGCCTTCATCTCCTCCAGACTGGACTATTGCAACTCACTTCTCCTTGGCATGAGCTCCACCTACATCAACCGACTCCAACTGGTCCAGAACGCAGCCGCCCGACTCATCACCCCCACCAAATCATGGCATCACATCACTCCAGTCCTCAAACAACTTCACCGGCTTCCCATCTCCCATCACCTACAAAATCCTGATCCTCACCTACAAAGCCCTCCACCATCTGGCCCCCCCATATCTCACTGACCTCCTCTCCCCCTACCAACCCTCACGGTCCTTCAGATCCACATCAGCCGGTCTCCTCTCCATCCACAAGTCCAACCTCAGCAGTTTTGGGGACAGAGCCTTCTCCAGGGCAGCTCCCAGGCTCTGGAACTCCCTCCCCTAACTGATCCGCAATTCCGTGTCCCTCACCATCTTCCAGTCCCTCCTCAAGACCCATCTCTTCACCTCTGCCTATGCTTAGCCCCACGTGCCATCCATTTTCATCTGTGCATTAATTGCCTCATACTGTGTTTTGAATTGAATTCTGTCTTTACTTTGTGTACTAGTCATGTCTCCACTATTTATTTCATTCCCCTTACATGTTTTTCCTCTACCTGCTAAATTTTTGTAAGGTGTCCTTTAGACTCTTGAAAGGCACCCATAAATAAAATGTATTATTATTATTATTAGTTCCTTGGTTTTGCTGGTGTTGAGGGCCAGGTTATTGCGCTGGCACCATATGGACAGTTGCTCGATCTCTCTTCTATACTCTGACTCATCCCCATCAGTGATACGCCCCACAACAGTGGTGTCGTCAGCGAACTTGATGATGGAGTTCGCACTGTGATTGGCTACGCAGTCATGGGTATAGAATGAGTACAACAGGGGGCTGAGCACGCAGCCTTGAGGTGCTCCCGTGCTGATTGTTATCGAGGCTGACACATTTCCACCAATACGAACAGACTGTGGTCTGTGAATGAGGAAGTCGAGGATCCAATTGCAGAGGGATGCGCAGAGACCCAGTTCTGCGAGTTTGGTAACCAGCTTGGAGGGGATGATTGTGTTAAATGCCGAGCTGTAATCGATGAATAACAGCCTGACATATGAGTTTTTGTTGTCCAAGTGGTCCAGAGCGGAGTGGAGGGCCAGCGAGAACGAGTAACAATTCAATTTGCCCATGGCTTCCTAGTCTCCTTTATTCTGAATTACTGAATGGGTGGGGGTGAAGGGTGATGGTAGGTGGAGAGATGGTGGGAAAATCGGGAGCAGAGGGGAAAGTTGAATCAGTTGTCATCTTATTGAATGACAACACTTGTTCAAGGGACCAATTGGGGGGAGAGTTCCTTTCACAGCGTGTGGAGAGTCTGTGCCAGGGGTTAAAGTTGCGGGGAGGGCAGGAGTGTTGAGAAGGAGGGAGTCGTGGATAATGCCAGTAACTCACTCACCGCTGCCGCAGCGCTCCGGGCGCGAAGCCACCGCATTGTGGCCGGGGAGGGAAGTAGCTCAGGTGGCCGCGAGCGGCCGCCAGGACCCGACAGCAAAACTGGCCGCCACCTCAGCGCCTTCTGCCGGCCCGCTCACCTCTGGCAGTGCTCTCCGTCTGAACACCTCTCACCTGCCGCTCGCTCATATCAGCCGCTTCCCGCAAATCCTTAAAGTCCCACAGCCGAGTAACCTCAATCGCGCTGTCGGAATTTAAGGACATGAGTGAGGCCAGCGAGCGGCAGGAGAGAGGTTTTTAGACGGAGAGCTGCCAGAGGTGAGCGGGGGCCGGCAGAAGGCGCTGAGCAAGGAGCGTCGCAAGTGTGTTACTGGTAAGATCCAGATCCCCTCCTTCACAACGCTCCTACCCTCCTCGCAACTTTACCCCGGGCCAGACTCCTCAAACGCTGTGAAAGGAGCTCTCCCCCCACCCCCACACCTGGGAAATACGGTATTTAAAAACATCACCAAGAAATGTACTTACCACATCATTGGTACACAAGCTCCATTCTTCTCTCTCTGTTTCCTAAGACACACTTAACATAATGCCAATCCATATTTGAAAAACCCGCCAAGAAACTAGCGCTGCGCATGCGCAGTACGCTGCTGCACCTGCACAGTGCTGCAAAGGCAGAATTTCAGCTGCCTTCAGCCCCGCTTGAAATTGACGGCTTCCAGCAGCGCTGACGGCACGTGGGCTGCACAGACCTTCAAGGGTTACAAGCGCTGTGGATGAAAGGTACGGGAAATTATGCCTACCTAACAGATCGATCTCTTAGATAGGCATAATTCTCGCATGCCTTTACTATTTATATTTAGTAATATTTAGTAATTAATATTTAGTAATTTCGTTATAATTTTAGTCAGGGTAGGCAGTGCCTGCCTTGCCTACCCTGACGGCACGTGCCTGATCTCCCTATAGCTCAGTCTGAATCAGAATTGCAATGGTGTGCCAAATCATAAACTCCACATATCAACCACTTCCAAAGTCTGTGGCCTTGTTCGTTATGATCAAATGTCATGGAGAGAACGCATGAGACTGGGATTGAGAGGGAAAGGTAGATCAGCCATAATTGAATGGCAGACTCGAGTATCTCTAATGTCTAATGTCTAGACTTGATGGGCAGAATGACCTAATTCTGCTCCTCTGACTTAGGAACTTATGATCCTGTTTATGTTATTAAATGGAAAGGTTTTGAGATCCACCATCTATCAGAGCAGTGATGTGATTAAGGAGAAGATAGAAGTTCAGTCAAGTCAGTATTACAGGAAACAAGGATGGAGTCAGGATAATTTGCACTGCAGAAACGAGGGTCTGATTTATATTTATTTTAACACAGTAACAGGGAAGGACAACACCACCAGGGGCGCCGAACGATTGGCAGCCCCACCAACAGTCTGTCTGTTTTTTCGTCTTTTTTTTAATTTTTAGTGTGTTTTGAAATTTGTGTAAATGTTCTCCGGTTTGTTTCATATTGGGGGAGGGGGAAGGGGAAACTTTTTTTTCAGTTTCTTACCTTGCCGGAGATGCGATTACTTTCCGGATCGTGTCTCCGGTCACTCTGCAGCCTACCATCAATGGAGCTGGAGGCATCCTCAGGCTGACCATGAGCGCCCTTGCGGGGCGTGGACTTAACGTCGGAGTCGATCCTTTGCCTGGGATCGCCCCAACCGCGCGCGGCCTGCGGACTTGACCATCGAGCACGCAGTCTCGGGAGAGGCTAGTCAGGAGCTCCAACGAACGCAGAGGGTCCCGGGGTCCGATCACCGGCGCGGGGGGAGCTGACATCCCCCTGATGCAGGAGCTGATTGCCCCGACCGGCTATGGGAGTCAAGATCGCCCCGTCAACGGAGGGCTCAAGACCCCCGACCACGGGAGAGCAAACAAGGGAAGAGATTTTTTCACAGTGAGGAATGTGGAGGAGTCACTGTGGTGGATGTTTATGTTTAAATATTAAATTGTGTGTTCCGTGGCTTTTTATTTGTATGACTGACTTGGCAAATGAAATTCCTCGTGTGTTGTAAAACATACTTGGCTAATAAAGTATTATTATGATTGTAATTTTTGTGAAGATGAGCTTTGGGCTTAGATTACTACAGAGCTATGGAATTGTAGCCATTGTAGTCAAAAGTTTAGTTTAATTTATTAATGTCATACGTACGGAGGTGTAGTGAAAAGCTTTTTATTGCATGCTATCGTCAGCGAAAAGATTATACACAATTACAATCATACCATCTACAATGTACAGATTGCGTGGGGAGGGGGGGAAGAAAACTGGAAGGAAGGAGAGGCAGGATAAAGCATGGCAGGAAAATAGATAGACACTGGAGGGGGGGGTTATAGAAATAGAAATTAGGTGCAGGAGTAGGCCATTCGGCCCTTCGAGCCTGCACCGCCATTCAATATGATCATGGCTGATCATCCAACTCAGTATCCTGTGCCTGCCTTCTCTCCATACCCCCTGATCCCCTTAGCCACAAGGGTCACATCTAACTCCCTCTTAAATATAGCCAATGAACTGGCCTCAACTACCTTCAGTGGCAGAGAATTCCAGAGATTCACCACTCTCTGTGTGAAAAATGTTTTTCGCATCTCAGTCCTAAAAGACTTCCCCCTTATCCTTAAACTGTGACCCCTTGTTCTGGACTTCCCCAACATCGAGAACAATCTTCCTGCATCTAGCCAGTCCAACCCCTTAAGAATTGTGTAAGTTTCTATAAGATCCCCCCTCAATCTTCTAAATTTTAGCGAGTACAAGCCGAGTCTATCCAGTCTTTCGTCATATGAAAGTCCTGACATCCCAGGAATCAGTCTGGTGAACCTTCTCTGTACTCCCTCCATGGCAAGAATGTCTTTCCTCAGATTACTGAGTTTGAATGGTAATGGGCTCTGATATTTTAGTTTTAGATATACTGCACGGAAACAGGTGCTTTGACCCACCGAGTCCACACAGATCAGCCACCCCTGTCCCTGCGATTAACACCACCTTACACATATTAGGGAAATTTTACATCTTTACCAAGACCAAGCCAATTAATCTACAAACCTGTACGTCTTTGGTGTGTGGGAGGAAACAAAAATCTCAGAGAAAACCTACGCAGGTCTCAGGTAGAACGGACACAAGTCGTACAGACCAGCTCCTGAAGTCAAGATCAAACCCGGGTCTCTGGCGCTGTAAGGCAGTAGCTCCGCCACCATTCGAATGTATATTCTAATAAGCAAGTGGACACATTTTTTAATTTCAAAAATAAACATGATGAATAAAAATATATAATACTAAATACTAAAATCAGTGCCTGAGGTAGCAATAAAGCTGCTCGCTGTTAATGAAATGGGAAGTTACCTTTTTTTATATTTTAACAAATAAATTTGAAATTACATACTACTGCTGGGATGGAAAGATGTTGAAAACCTTTTATCCTTTGTATCTTTTCATACGGCGCCCTTCATAATGTTTGGGACAAAGGCCCGTCATTTATTTATTTGCCTTTGTACTACACAATTTGAGATTTGTAATAGAAAAAAATCACATGTGGTTAAAGTGCATATTGTCAGATTTTAATAAAGGCCATTTTTATACATTTTGGTTTCACCGTGTAGAAATTACAGCTGTGTTTGTACTGGGCAAAATCGCACACATCTGCTACAAAAGAGGAGTACTATGAAAATATTTTTCCCAGTTCATTCTCACCTCTTCCGAGATGGAGAGGATTGGTAAACTCGTGGGAGATGGAGATTGGTAAACTTGTGGGAGAGTTTAGGACTAGAGGTCATAGCCTCAGAATTTAAAGATGTTCTTTAAGGAAGGAGATGAGAAATTTCTTTAGTCAGAGGGTAGTGAATCTGTGGAATTCTTTGCCACAGAATGCTGTGGAGGCCAAGTCAATGGGTATATTTAAGGCAGAGATAGATAGATTCTTGATTAGTATGGGTGTCAGGGGTAATGGGGAGAAGGCAGGAGAATGGGATTAGGAGGGAGAGATAGATCAGCCATGATTGAATGGTGGAGTACATTTGATGGGCCGAATGGCCCTAATTCTTCTCCTATCACTTATGGCCTTATAAGGTGTTAGCCTATTGGTGAATGAGGATTTGAGGTTAGTTTGTAATGATAATGTAAACAGGCGAGTCATTGATTGACAGTGTGGCCAAGACGTTTTGTTCAGGCTGCCATTTCTGGTTGCAGCACCTCGGACTAGGTATGAAGATTAGTACAGGTGTCAGAGGTTATGGGGAGAAGGAGAATGGGGTTGAGAGGGAGAGATAGATCAGCCATGATTGAATGGCGGAGTAGACTTGTTGGGCCGATTGGCCTAATTCTACTCTTATCACTCATGAGCTTATACCTCTTCAACGACCACCATTCCTTCCACATGCTGCCTGACCCTCTGAATTCCTCCAGCACTTTGCGTTTTGCATCATTACAATTTGGCGAAAATTGTTATCAAGCAAAACACAAAGTGCTGGAGGAACTCCGTTGGCCGGGCAGTATCTGTGAAGGGAATGGATGGGCGACCTTTCGGGGTGGCTCCCTTCTTCAGACTGATGGTGTGGAGGGTAGAAAACTGGAAAAGAGATGTTGGTCAAAACCTGGCATGGGGAAAATGGGAAGCATGTGTTCATGGAACGAGCTGCCAGAGGAGGTAGTTGAGGCAGGTACTATCACAATGTTTAAGAAACATTTAGACAGGTACATGGATAGGATAGGTTTAGAGAGATATGGGCCAAACGCAGGAAGATGGGACCAGTGGAGACGGGGCATGTTGGTTGGCGTGGGTTAGTTGAGCTGAAAGACCTGTTTTCACGCGCTATGATTCAATGACAATGATTAGATTAGGCTCATCGCCTTTATTTATTTAAAATATGTATCATTTAAAAGTGCTACTAGTGCTACGGGTAGCGCAGCGGTAGAGTTGTTGCGGTACCACGCTTACAGCTGCAGAGGGCCAGGTTCGATCCCGACTGTGCGTGCTGCCCATCTGGAGTTTGGACGTTCTCCCCATGATCTGCATAGGTTTTCTCCCAGATATTCAGTTTCCTCTCACACTCCAAAGATGTTCAGGTTTCGAGGTGAATTGGCTTGGTATAAATGTGAAATTGTCCCTAGTGTGTGCAGGATAGTGTTAATGTGTAGGGATCGGTGGTCGGCCCGTACTCGGTGGGCCGAAGGGCCTGTTTCTGCGCTGTATCTCTAAACTAAAATAAACTATTGATCTGGGTCCAAAACAAAAGGCAATTGTTTAGAGCCATGTGAGTCATGCTGGCCCATGCTTGTGTTAATTCAGAGAGCTGTTGAAGATTACATTTGATAGCCTGCCTTCTGTCTTGCAAATGTTATTTATGCAGCTCAGGTATTGAGATGAAGTAAAGCAAGTGCTAACCATGATTTAGGGAAACAAATAATTTCACTGTTGAAATTGTTCATAGACAAGACATCTGTTGGGAAGTTCAAGTTGTCTCTTTGAGATTAATGATGTGATTGTCTGCAACGTAAGGTGATTCCTGGAGCTTAAATCTTAAGTCTATGCTTCAAATGTTAGCCTGGTGCAGTGAGCATCAACATGCTGAAAATAATCTGAAACCAGTTCTTTTTTAATTAATTTTTCTGTGTACATGCCTCATTGTTCCCTTCCCCATAGCTAACAATGAACCGGTCTATGTAGGATGGAACTGCAGATGCTGGCTCAAACCGAAGATGGGCACAAAAAGATGGAGTAACTCAGCGGGTCAGGCAGCATCTCTGGAGAGAAGTAATTGGTGACATTTCGGGTTGAGATCATTCTTCGTACTGAGAGTCATGGGAAAGGGATATGAGAGATAGAAATAGTGATATAGAAAGCTATAGAACAAATGAATGAAAAATATGCCAAAAGATAATGGTGATAAAGGAAGCAGGTCATTGTTAGCTGTGGGATGGGTGAAAACGAGTTACAAACAATGAAACTCAACAAGATAACTGAAACTAGTAAAATGACTTGGGTGGGAGAGGGACGGAGAGAGAAGGGATGCCATGGTCACTTGAACTTAGAGAAATCAATATTCATACCGCTGCGTTTCTACATTTCCTTGAGCATCGTCTGTTTTGATCTGTCATTTTCACACCTTACCCTTCCGTATCTGTAGTTTCCCTATCCCGGGACGCTCAGTCTGAAGTAAGGTCGAAAACGTCACCCATTCCTTCTCTTCAGAGATGCTGCCTCACCCCCTGAGTTACCCCAGCATTTTGTGTCTATCTTCAGTGTAAACCAGCATCTGCAGTTCCTTCCTACACATTTCTTATGCCAGTAACTGTGCTGAGAAAATATTTAGATTCTACGAATTGGAGCCAATCTGTCTTGCTTTTCTATTAAGAATTCATGTAACATTGAAGAAACAAACGTTCAAACAAAGTTGCCTGAGGCGCTGAAATTTCACTTTTGATTCACTGAGTTGGCCTGAGTATTGAAGATCATTTACGGCTATATTTATTTCACTGCGGTAGCTGTATGTGGCTTTTGTAGTGTATTGTTATTCATAGATTCTTTTTATTCATCCACGGGGCTTGGACAGTTGCTGTCAAGGCAGCATTTATGAGAAACAGGAGCAGGAACGAGCCAGAAAAGATTCTGACGAAGATCAAAACAAAATGTTGGAGTAACTCAGTGGGACAGGCAGCATCTCTGGGTAGAAGGAATGGGGGCATTTCGGGTGGAGGCCCTTCTTCAGACTGAGAGTCGGAGGGAGGGAGACTCAGAGATATGGGGTTCTCATATCACACAGAGAGGGGATCTCATTGAAACATATAAGATTGTTAAGGGTTTGGACACGCTAGAGGCAGGAAACATGTTCCCGATGTTGGGGGAATCCAGAACCAGGGCTACACTTTAAGAATAAGTAAGCCATTTAGAGCAGAAACACTTTTTCTCACAGAGAATGGTGAGTCTGTGGAATTCTCTGCCTCAGAGGGCGGTGGAGGCAGGTTCTCTGGATGCTTTCAAGAGCGAGCTAGATAGGGCTCTTAAAAATAGCGGAGTCGGGGATATGGGGAGAAGGCAGGAACGAGGTACTGATTGGGGATGATCAGCCATGATCACATTGAATGGCGGTGCTGGCTCGAAGGGCCGAAAGGCCTACTCCTGCACCTATTGTCTATTGTCTGTTGATTTCTGGAGCGCTAGTATGGGTGTTGTGGGCTGAAGGGACTGGTATCCAGAGGGCTAGTATGGACATTGTGGGCTGAATGGATTCTTGGGCTGGCAGCTCAGTCACTCAAACCTGGTGTGCTGGCAGCTCACTCACGGCTGGTGGGCTAGCAGTTGAATCACGGCTATACCTTGAAATTCCACAGCCACCAAATGCAGTTTCCTACCATTTCAAGTAGGGTGCAAGGCCACCAAATGCAGTTTCCTACCATTTCAAGTAGGGTGCAAGGCCACCAAATTCAAGTGCAGTTTCAAACCATTTCAAGCCGGGTGCAAGGCCACCAAATTCAAATGCAGTTTCATTCCATTTCAAGCAGGGTGAAACCACCATAAAAACCACATAAAAGCCACACTCACAGTTCAGTGTAGACATTCCGTGTGTTCAGTTGATTCACAGCTCAGGCAAAGAGTCGTGACCTCTCCCTCCCCATCTTGCAGAGACTGAGCCACGCCCACACTTCTGAGTTTATAGTCCCTCCCCACTCCCACCGGAAGGGGCGTGGCCTTCATGGCGTGATTGACAGGAGAGAGAATCTCAACACTTTTTAAACCCTAATAACTCTTATTTTTCATCGATGGGAAAAATCCTCGGCACCTGATGACCGGGTGGGGACTGAGTAAGATGGCCAAACATCACAGCCATACCTGGTAGCGTTTTTTCTAAAAATCAATATACAGTGCAAACAGGAAGTGGTCAAGATTAGACTTTTAAACTTTTGCATTTTCAAACCAACCACTGTTGCATTTTCAAACCAACCACTTTAGCATTTTCAAACCCACCACTTTTGCATTTTCAAACCGACCAGTTTTGCATCAGTTCTGCATTTTCAAACTACATTTTCAAACCACATTAAGGGTCCTCACAGGTCAGTAAAAACACGCATCGTTTAGTAGATATGTGTTCAGTGTTATTCACAGCTTAGAGTAAGAGTTGTGACCTCTCCCTCCCCCATCTTGCAGAGACTGAGGCAGTCCGCACTTCCGGATTTTATAGTCCCTCCCCCCTCCCAACGGAAGGGGTGTGGCCTTCATGGCATGATTGACAGGAGAGAGAATCTCAACATTTTTTAAACATTAATAAGTCTTTTATTTTTCATCGATGGGAAAAATCTTCTTGGCCTGTGCAGCGGAGGGGGACTCTGAGTAAGATGGCCAAACATCACAGCCGTACGTGGTAGCGTTTTTTCTAAAAATCATTATACAGTGCAAACAGGAAGTGGTCAAGTTTAGACTTTTAATTATATAGATAATAAAGTTGAGCAGGCATTAACCTGCCGGTCGGTTTACCTTAGTCCTAAAAACTCCAATGAGCCAATTAAAATGCCCAGTCACCGAAGGAGATTGCCTACGGCTGCCCTCGACAGCCTGTAACTATATAGCGACCCCACTCTACTGTACTACGAGTTGAAAAGAACCATGCCAACCAATTTTTACTAGCGGAAAATGTTTCAACATGCTGAAAGATTTCCCGCAACCTAGCTGAGGCATCCAGAGAACTGGCCTCCAACACCCTCTGATGCAGAGTATTCCACAGACTCACAACTCTCTGTGTGGAAAAAGTGTTTCCTAGTCTCCGTTCTAAATGGCTCATCCCTTATTCTTAAACTGTGGCCCCTGTTTCTGGACTCCCCCAACATCGGGAAAATGTTTCCTGCCTCTAGCGTATCCAAACCCTTAACAATCTTATATGTTTCAACGAGATCCCCTCTCTGTGTGATATGAGATCCCCATATCTCTGAGTCTCCCTCCCCCTGACTCTCAGTCTGAAGAAGGGCCTCGACCGAAATGCCCCCATTCCATTCCTTAAATCTTATATGTTTCAATAAGATGGCCTCTCATCCTTCTAAGTTCCAAAGTGTACAAAGTTCAGTAAAGTTCCATGAAAGATAGTCCAAGGGTCCAATGAGGTAGATGCAGTAGTAGCTCAGGACTGCTCTCTTGTTGGCGAGACAGTTCAGTTGCATGATAACAGTGGGGAAGAAACGGTCTCTGAATCTGTAGGTATGCTTTTTCACACTTCTATACCTTTTGTCATGAGGGGAGAAGAGGGAGTGGCCGGGATTTGACTCATCCTTTAATTTTATTCTGACCTGTAACTTTTAAGGGCACTACGGGTGCTGTCTTTACAGAGTTTGTATGTTATCCCCATGACCGCATGGGTTTTCTCCGAGATCTTTGGTTTCCTCCCACACTCCAAAGACGTACCGCTTTATAGGTTAATTGGCCTGGTATAAATGTAAAATGTCTGTGTTGTGTGTAGGATAGTGATAATGTGTGGGGATCGCAGGTCAACGCGGACTCATAGAAACATAGAAAATTAGGTGCAGGAGTAGGCCATTCGGCCCTCCAGCACCACCATTCAATATGATCATGGCTAATCATCTAAAATCAGTACCCGGTTCCTGCTTTTTCCCCATATTCCTTGATTCCTTTAGCCCAAAGAGCTTAATCTTACTCCCTCTTGGAAACATCCAGTGAAATGACCTCCACAGCATTCTGTGGCAGAGAATTCCACAGATTCACAACTCTCTGGGTGAAAAGGTTTTTCCTCATCTCAGTCCTAAATGGCCTACCCCTTATTCTTAAACTGTGACCCCTGGTTCTGGACTCCCCCAACATCGGGAAATTTTTTCCTGCATCTAGCCTGTCCAAACCTTTAAGAATTTGATATGTTCCCGTGAGATCTCGTGTCATCCTTCTAAATTCCAGTGTATACAAGCCCAGTCGACCCACTCTTTCAACTCGGTGGGCCGAAGGGCCTGTCTCCGTGCTGCATCTCTAAACTGAACTGAACCATACTTGAACTGTACATTCTGAGCTTATATGTAGATAGATAGCCTGATTTACTGCAAGTTTACACTCAGAAGTACATTTCTATGTCTTGGGCGTTAGCCTGTGTGTTTTTTGATGTCATGAAGAACTAGCTGGTGCAGTGAAGTATGCATATTGAATGCCTGAGGAACTGTCTTGTGCCTTAGACGTCATCCTCAACAAAGACAGATTTATGAGAGTCCTGGGGCAAATGTTATCGCATTCTGCGCTGCAACCAGATGACTGATAGGGGGTGCATTTCGTGGATGTGACCGGCATAGGTGATGCAGCTATCAGGTGGGATGAGTTGGTGGAGAGAGCTTCCAGTTTTACAGCTTAGAATAATCCAGTAATGACGAGAAAATCACGTTAAAAATGAATCTTTTATTCAGCATCAGATCAGACGGCTCACTAAATTAGTGTTTCGGATCACTATTCTCTCACCACAACCATGAAAGGACTCTGATGAAAGTTAATTGACATGAGATTTTTGCTCTCTTTCTCTCCACAGCGATGCTGCTCGTTCGTTGAGCGCTTCCAGCATTTTCTTTTTCTATTTCAGAACCAGCATCTCATGTGTCATAAGACATGAGCTGATGCGTACCATGAGATTATGTTCTGATGATTGAAAATTCTGTCATATTTTTCAGAATGAATTAAATGAGCAGGTAGAAATAAAACACAAAGTGCTAGAATAACTTAGCATGTCATTTTTGTTTAATTTAGTTTAGTTTACAGGTTCAGCTTCACTTTAGTTTATTGTTACGTGTACCGAGGTACAGCAAAAAGCTTTTGTTGCGTGCTATCCAGTCAGCGGAAAGACAGTACATGATTACAATTGAGCCATTTACCGTGTATAGATCCAAGATCAGGCAGCATCCTTGGAGCACATAGATTGGTGAAATTTTGTGTCTAGCTTTGGAGATACAGTGTGGAAACAGGCCCTTCGATCTAACGAGTCCACACCGACCAGCGACCACAGGTCCACTACTTCTATCCTACACTTGGGACAATTAACAGAAGCCAAATAACCTACAAACCCGCACATCTTTGGAGTGCGAGAGGAAACCGGAGCACCCGGTGAACACCCACGGGGTCACCGGGCGAATGTACAAACTCCGTATAGACAGCACCCATAGTCAGGATGGAACCCGGGTCTCTGGCGATATAAGGCAGCAACTCTACCGCTGTGTCGCCCCAAGGAATGGGACATTTCTTTAGGCGGGGATTGTCGGGGGGGGGGGGGGGGAGAAACAAATCTGGAAGAGGGGGGGAGGCAGGACAAACTCAGGCAGGTTATAGGTTAGACAGAGGCCAGAGATGAAAAGACAAAAGCTTGTGAGAGAGGAGGCATGAAATGTGAGGCCAGAGGAAGGGATACAGTAGGATTGAGGGAAGGGGGCAAGATTGTGGGGAAAATGGTTGCGTACCTAGGTGGGGCACAGGGAAGAGATGGGGACAAAGATGGGGGGCGGGTGGGGTTGGAGAATTCAATGATCATAGAGAGAGTCCTAGAGTCACACAGCGTGGAAACAAGCCCTTCAGCCCAACTTGCCCACACCGACCAACATATCCCATCTACACTAGTCCCACCCGCCTGCGCTTGGCCCATATCCCTCCAAACCTGTCCTATCCATGTACTTGTCTAAATGTTTCTAAACATTGCGATAGTACCTGCATCAACTGCCACCTCCGGCTGCTCTTTCCATGCACCCTTTGTGGGGGAAAAAAGTTACGCCATAGGGTCCTATTAAATCTTCCCCCCCTCACCTTAAACCTATATCCTCTGGTTCTTGATGCCACTCCGCTGGGGAAAATACTCTGAGCATTCACCTGGCCTATTCCTCTCATGATTTTGTAGACCTCTATAAGATCACTCTCTATAAGTGTGTGTGTGTGTGTGTGTGTGTGTGTGTGTGTGTGTGTGTGTGTGTGTGTGTGGTGTGTGTGTGTGTGTGTGTGTGTGTGTGTAGTGTGTGTGTGTGTGTGTGTGTGTGGTGTGTGTGTGTGTGTGTGTGTGTGTGTGTGTGTGTGTGTGTGTGTGTGTGTGTGTGTGTGTGTGTGTGTGTGTGTGTGTGTGTGTGTGTGTGTGTGTGTGTGTGTGTTCGTTATTCCTCCGCCAAAAGCAGACCCCAACAATGCAGAGATTTTTACCATTTCGCTTGTGATTTGACTTTTACATTCGCACATCCACTCCTCATTAAATTTAGTCATTTGTCGGTACACATTTTTAATAAAATCCTTCCCCTCACCCCTTTGCTCCTCCCATCCCCACTCCCCCTCTCCCCCACTCCCTCTCTCACCCCCCCCCCCCCCTCCCTTCCCCCCCCCACCCCTCCCCCTCCCCCCCCCCCCCCCCCCCCCCCCCCCCTTTTCTCCACCCCCCCCCCCCCCCCCCCCCCCCCCCCCCCCCCCCCCCCCTCAGGTCACGGCTCTGTCACGCTGGCGGAAGGCACAGATCGGCTGCTCCCCCGCTGCTTTTGTGGCGGCCCGCAGACTCACTCGGGATCACGCCCTCCAGCCTCCCCCCCCTTCCCCGTACTCGGGGTCTGAAGCGCCGAGGATGCGACGCCTCACAGTCTCTGATGGGGCCGCTTTCACAGACTTAACAGTGAGCGGCCCCCGCGTTTAACCAGGGCTCTGGGAACTCGGCATCTGATGGGGACGAGGAGGCTTCCAGAGGGAAGGCAGGGACTACTTGGAACCCGGCAACAGAGTGGCTCCGTTAATGGATTAATTCCACAGTGAGTTCAGTTCGGTAACAACAACCCCCTCCCCCCCCCCCTTCTCCACCCCCCTTTTCCCCCCCCTCTCTCCCCCCCCCCACCCCCTTTCCTCCCATCCATACCACTCCCCCCCTCTGTGAGTGGTATGGATGGGAGGAGCGTCTGTGAGTTGGGGGCTATGCATCAGTAGATAGGGCCGTTATGGGATAAAAGGAGCAAATTAATAATATTGATATAATATCAAGGGGGTAGTTAGCGTGTGTGCGGTGGGGGGGAGTAGTTAGTGTGTGTGAGACGCCGCATGCTGCGCCCCCCTCCCTGCAACCGCACGTTGGGGGAACAGACCCAACGGGTCTGCACTTGGTCTAGTACCATATATATCGGATGAAAGACACAAAAAGCTGGAGTACCTCAGCGGGTCAGGCAGCATCTCTGGAGAAAATAAATAAGTGACGTTTCAGGTCGAGACCCTTCTTCATATATCTGACTCTGGCTTTTCAACATAGTTTATGCGCTTGTGAATCTAACCGTCTTGTCGACATGGTAACCACTCCCCTCCAGCCCCTGCCCCCTCTGTTGTTGACCACTCCACAAGAAGCGTACAGGTCCCACTACCTCGCTTGATGGGCCCCTGCGCACTGACAGGTTGATGTAATAGCGAAGGCTTCAAGCTCAATTACAGTAAACAAGTCAGTCTCAGGATTGCAACCTTTTGATGAAATATGTAGTAAATTTCTCATCAGGATTCCAACCTGGTACTAACTGCGCACTTTATCACCGTGGTTTTCATTGCTCAAGTGAGATGGGCAGTCTGCGTAAATTGAATGAAAATAACCATTTTTAAAAAGGGGGCTTATTTATAGATTTGGTGATTGTCGGCTGAGAGGAAGCATATGGTGACTGAAGAAATTGCTGCTAATTTAAGTTCATTACACAGCTGTTTAGACAAGCTAAATAATAGATGATAAAGACGTAGAATTTCATTGCAAGCAGGTTAATATTTCACTGTAACATGATTGATGAGCACATATAAGCGATCTTGCATCTTTTTCTTTGTAGACTATCTGTAATAGGGATATGGTCAACTACTCCAGAGAATAACACCGAGCCATAGAATTTAATGTAGCTTATAAAATGCTTAAAAGCTTGCTAATCTTAAAGCGGAGATTGACAGATTTGCGATTAGTAAGGGTGTCAAAGGTTATGGGGGAGATGGCAGGATTGAATGGCAGAGTGGACACGATGGGCCGAAATGGCCTAATTCTGCTCTTACGGCTTATGAACATGAATTACAGTCAGGTTTCTGATTTTGAGGCCTCAGATTGCCCTCATAAGTTTAGCAGCTCAGAAGGCACCGCCTCAGAATAAATTGACGTACCTTTAGAAAGGAGATGAGGAATTTACCGAGTAGATGATGGTGAATCTGTAGAATTCATGGAAACATAGGAAATAGGTGCAGGAGTAGGCCATTCGGCCCTTCTTTCGAGCCAGCACCGCCATTCAACATGATGATGACTGATCATCCAAAATCAGTACCCCGTTTCTGCTTTCTCCCATTATCCCTTGGTTCTGTTGGCCCTAACAGCTCTATCTAACTCTCTCTTGAAAACATCCAGTGAATTGGCCTCCGCTGCCTTCTGTGGCAGAGAATTCCGCTTCATGCCGCACTTCTGTAGAGGCCAAGACATGGGTGTTTTTAAAGTGGGAAGTGATGTTCTTGATTTAAAAGGGCATCAAAGTTTACGGGGAGAAGGCAGAAGAATGGGGTTGAGAGGGGAAAATAGAATACTCCACCGTAATTGAATGGTGGAGTAGACTCGAAGGGCTGAATGACCTGATTTTGCTCCTATGTCTTATGGTCCATAGTTTTTTGTTCCCCATTTCTGCCATCAGAATACTCATTTTAAGATGTAAAAAAATCTACCTTGTTATTTCAGTCTTGCAAAGTGAGAGGTAGTGCCCCCTTTGGCATTCAGTGAGATGCTAGTTATTTATTTTCCTGCTCTTTAACGAAAGAATATCCCAAATAGGAGCAGAAATAGGCCATTAAGCCCCCTGAGCTGGCTCCACAATTCATCAAGATCATGGCCCTTTTCCCTCAGCGCTGTTCTCTGGCACAGTTCCCATATCTCTGGATTTCCTCAGTATCCAGAAATTGGTGTCAATGACCGAACCACCACACATTGCAGGCTATTGAATTCTGCAGATGCGCTATCATCTGAATGAAGACATGTCTCCATCTCTCTGTCTCCTGATGTCATAGAATTATCAGTTTAGTTTATTGTCACGTGTACTGAGGTACAGTGAGAAGCTTTTGCTGCGTGCTATCCAGTCAGCAGAAAGACAATACATGATTACATTCGATCCATTCACAGTGTATGGATACATGATAAGGGAAGAACGTTTAGTGCAAGGTATAGCCAGTAAAGTCCGTTCAAGGATAGACCGAGGGTCACCAAAGATGCAGATAGTAGTTCAGCTCTGCTCTCTGGTTGTGGTAGGATGGTTCAGTTGCCTGATAACAGCTGGGAAGAAACTGTCCCTGAATCTGGTGGTGTGCGTTTTCACACTTCTCTACCTTTTGCCTGATGGGAGAGGGGAGAAGAAGGAATTATACAGCACAGAAATAGACCCTTCCTTCAGTCAAACTTGTCCATGCTAACCACCGGAAACAAAAGGGGGACCAGGCAGCATCTCTGGAGAAAAATGGATGGTTGATGTTTCGGGTCGGGACCCTTCTTCCAGCTGGAAGCAGAATGCACACAATACTCCAAATGCGACCTACCCAAAGTCCTATACATCATGGCTGCAACATGAGTTCCTAACTCTTGTATTCAATGGCCCCAGCAATGAAGACAAACATACATAGAAACATAGAACATGGGTGCAGGAGGAGACCATTTGGCCCTTCTAGCCATTCATTGTGATCATGGCTGATTGTCCCCAATCAATAACCCGTGCTTGCCTTCTCCCCATATCCCTTGATTCCACTAGCCCCTAGAGCTCTCTCTTAACTCCATCCAGTGACTTGGCCTCCACTTCACAACTCTCTGGGTGAAAAAGGTTTTTCTCACCTCAGACTTCCCCTTTATTATACGACTGCTATACTACATACTATATGACTTAATTTAGTTTAAAGATACAGCGTAGAAACAGGCCCTTCGGCCCACCAAGTTGACGCCGACCAGCACAATAACACTGTCCTACACACACTTCTTTACCACCATATCTTCTCTTAACCATTCCTCAATGGACAACAGAAAATCACTCCCATCTGTCACCTCGCGCCTTCTCCAAATTGGTTGCTATTTTCTTTATAGTGCAAAAGTTGCTGACTTTCATTGCGCACTTAACAGTAAAACACTTAGCTAGTGTTTTATTCTTCAATTTGCTGATGCCCTGGTTAAAATTTCTTGGCTTGCATATTTCCAAAGGATTTTTTTTTTTAATACAATTGAATAAATCCCTAAGGGGAACATTGCACTTGTAACATTTTAATGAACTATCTAGTCAATTTTTCATCGGGAATCTATCTTGAAACTAACTACCTACTTTGTCATCGAGTCTTATCTTGCTCAGGTGAGTTGGACACCCCAGTTAAATTGAATCGAAATGATGGTTTTTATAATGGATCTTATTTATAGATTTGATCAGTATCAAGAGAGATGAAACATGTGGTGACTTAAGGATATTCAGCTAAGATTCAGGCAGGACTGTGGGATTAATCTCCATGTTTTACAAAGCTCGGTGTGGAACTTCAAGAATTGGGGCATGTATCAGAAATAGCCTGTAGTGTTAGTAATAAATTATGCTCTTGTCGAAGAAAGGCAACATTTAAACTGACTTAACATCGTCGAGCCCTACACAGTGTTAGGAGAACAGACAGCCTCAGTGGATCAATTGGACAGCTGGAAAATAAATTCAGGTTTTCTCACCCCCACCTCCATGTGTCCAGAAATGTCCTCTCCCCTGACTTTCAGTCTGAAAAAGGGTCTTGATCCAAAACGTCACATATTCATTTTCTCCAGAGATGCTGCCTGACCCGCTAAGTTACTCCAGTATTTTGTATCACCTGTTCCTTTCCCCCAGAGATGCTGCCTAACCCGCTGAGTCACCCCAGCATTTTGTGCCTATCCCGACCTGCAATGTTGTCTGTCCACTCCCCCCGCAGATGCTGCCTGGCTCGCTGAGTCCCTCCAGCACCTTGTATTTTGCTCAAATTTGTATTCCAGCATCTGCAGTCTCTTTGTGCCTCAATGATCCCGGTGAAGGCTGGGCAGCAGACTGACTTGTTCCTGGTTTTATTGATGTTGTTGCCTGAATGGTCTGGTGGTTCATTCTTCATGCAACAAGCTCACCTTCTCCAGAAAAGTTTGTCCTAACATCTACATCCATGTTATTATAATTATCTTAACTTTGCGATTATTATTATTAGGGTTGCACGGTGGCGCAGCGTTAGAGTTGCTGCCTTACAGCGGCAGAGACCCAGGTTTGATCTTGACTACGTGAGCTTGTCTGTACGGCGTTTGTACGTTCTCCCCAAGAACCCGCGTGGGTTTTCTCCAGGTGCTCCAGTTTCCTCCCACCCTCCAAAGACATACAGGTTTGTAGGTTAATTGGCTTCGGTAAAATTGCAAAAATGTCTAGTGTGTGTAGGATAATGTTAGTGTCCGTGGATTACTGGTCGACGCGGACTCTGTGAGTTGAAGGGCCTATTTCCGCATTGTATCTCTAAACTAAACTAAACTAATGACAAGATTGCTGACTGCACCATTCAGATTTGCTTTTGAACAAAATTATACATTGAAAGCTCACCACACTCTGTCCCTAGCAGTATACTGCTGTGGATTCGAGATTGGTTGTTAAACAGAGTAGGGATGATAAATGATTTTTGGTTTGGGGAACTGATCAGGGAGGTGCTGCAGGGATTAGTGCTGGGACCCCAGATGTTCACAGTGAATATCAATGATTTGGATGAGTGAGTCAATTAAAATATGTTCACATTTGACGCCAATCTAGATGGTAATGTGTGAGCTGTGAGAAGGATGGAGCAACACCTCAGAGGCTCGTGTGTTAAGTGAACGGACAAAGGCAAAGATGGAATATCATGTGGGAAAATATGAGGTGATCACGTTGGCTAAAAAACGACGAGTATGAGCTTTCTAAATGGATAAAACCTAAAAGGATGCAGGGGCGGAAAACCCGGGGGGGCCAGAGGGGGACACGTCCCACTCCCCCATGTTTTGAGAGGTGGGCGACATCCACCCCAGGTTTTTGTGATCCGTATTTTAAAATCTCCGCTTTCCGCGAGACAGTGGGGATGGGACTGATGATTTGAGGAGGGAGGGGGGTGGGACGGCAATTGGATGAGGGAGACGTGGCACAGACCTGCGCCTCATCCACAGGCAGGATCGATCCCGGCCGGGTCTCCGGCGCTGTCCCGAATGCCTGCCCCCCCCCCCCCCCCCCCACAGGTGGCCAGAGAGGTCGGGGGTCAGACGCGAGCTGTGCCCCCAGGCCCATAGCCAGCGCCGAGAAACAGCACTAAAACAGCTCAACTCTGCCTGTCCCGCCAGGTTAACCTGCCTGGACGTGCGGGAAATATGGCCAGCGCGGAGAAGCAGCGCTGGTATCCCGTCAGTCCAGACAGGGCTGTAGTTAACCCGGTGAGACAGGCAGAGTTGAGCTGCATTTAGCGCTGAATTGAGCCTCCGAAGCCTCGCTCGCGTGTGTGTGTGTGTGTGAGTGTGCGCATGCGCGCGCAGACGCCAAAAAATTGTGTCCCCCCTGTCCCCTCCATGTTTTGATAGCGAGTTCCACTCATGAAAGGATGATATATGAAGATATTAGTACGCAACAAAAGCTTTTCACTGTACCTCGGTACACGTGACAATAAACAAAACTAAACTAAAAATATAAGGAACTGCAGATGCTGTTTGAGAAAAAGAGACTCAAAATGCTGGCATAATTGAGCAAGTCTGGCAACATCTCTGGAGAACATGGAAAGGTAACATTTTGGGTCGGGACCCTTCAGTCAGATTGTGGTGGGGTGGGGGTGGGGGGGTAAAAGCCGGAAGAGAGGAAGGGCAGGACAAAGTCTAGTGAAGGATAGGTGGATACAGGTAAGAAGACTTTTTGATAGGCAGATGGTTGGACAAAGGTCAGAGATGAAAAGACAAAACGTGGCAGATAAGGATAGAAAACTAAAAGGGGGTGGTTTCTCAAAGAGACCTAGGTTCCCTTGTACATAAAAGTTAACATGCAGATACAGCAAGCAATTGGGAAGACAATTATTATGTTCACCTTGATCGCACGTTGACTTGAATATGGTGTAGAAATGCTTTGCGCCATTTGATCCACCAGATTGCTCCAAGGATGACGGATTTCTTACACAAGAAGAGGTTAAGAAGACCAGGCTTGTTGTCTTCAGTTTAGAAGAAGGAGGGGTGATGTGGTTGTAACGTCCAAAATTATGATGGAATATGGGGAGAGCTGGTTTCCCTGGCTGTGGCATCTTGAACCAGTTATAGTGGTATAGCATGGAAATAGGCCCTTCGACCCAACTCGCCCATGCTGAACTAGATACCCAATCTACACAAGTCCAATTTGACAGTGTTTGCCCCATATCCCTCCAACACAAATCTTTTCTATCCATGTGCCTGACCAAGTGTCATAAGGTCATGTGCTGCGATAAGATAGAACTTTATTTATTCCAGGAGGGAAATTAAATATATTAAATTATCCCAGGAGGGGAATTAAATGATAGGAGTAGAATTAGGGCATTCAGCCCAACAAATTTTGTCCGTCATTCAATCATGGCTGATCTATCTCTCCCTCCTAATCCCATTCTCCTGCCTTCTCCCCATAACCTCTGATACATGCACTAATCAAAAATCTATATTTCTGCCTTAAAAATACCTACTGACTTGGCCTCCACAGCCTTCTGTGGCAAAGAATTCCACAGATTTAGCACCCTCTGACTAAAGAAATGTCCCTTCATCTCCTTCCTAAAAGAACGTCCTAAAAGTGTATTTTAATTTATATTCATGTTAATAAGTGATAGGAGCAGAAATAGACCATTCGGCCCATCAAATCTACTCCACCATTCAATCATATCCTTCCCTCTCGACCCCATTCTCCTGTTTTCTCACCATGATCCCTGACATCCTTACTCATCGACAATCTGTCAATCTCTGCCTTAAAAATACCCAATGACGGCCTCCACAGCTGTCTGTGGCAATGAATTCCACAGATTCACCATCCTCTAACTAAGGCAATTTCTCCTCATCTCATTTCTAAAGATACGTCCTTTTATTCTGAGGCAGTGCTCTCTGGTCCTAGACTCTCCCACTCGTGGAAGCATCCTCTTCACATCCACTCTACCCAGGCCTTTCACTATTCGTTAAGATTTTATAATACCAGCCTCAACTACTTCCTCTGGTAGCTCGTTCCATATACCCACCGCCACCTCTGACTGAAAGTGTTGACCCTTAGGTTACAGTTTAGTTTATTGTCACGTGTACCGAGATACAATGAAAAGCTTTTTGTTGCCGTTAACGTCAGACAGAAAGACAATACATTGATTAGAATCTAGCCATTTACAGTGTATAGAAACATGATAAAATGTCGCTGTAGGAATGGAGATAGAAGAGTGTGGACCGATTGTAATGAGAATTTGTAGATCTGCTTCTGTGGCTAGCATGCAAATAGTTGCCTATGTTGGGCGCCATCTCCCATTAAATCTTTTCCCTCTCACTGTAAACCTATCTCCTAGATGCAGGAAAAATGTTCCCCATGTTGGGGGAGTCCAGAGCCAGGGGTCACCGTTTAAGAATATGGGGTAGGTCATTTAGGACTGAGATGAGGAAAAACTTTTTCACCCAGAGAGTTGTGAATCTGTGGAATTCTTTGCCACAGAAGGAAGTGGAGACCGATTCACTGGATGTTTTCAAGAGACAGTTAGATTTAGCTCTTATGGCTAACGGAATCCAGAGATATGGGGGGAAACGCAGGAACGGGGCACTGATTGTGGATGATCAGCCGTGATTTTATTGAATGGCGGTGCTGGCTCGAAGGGCCAAATGGCCTACTCATGTACCGATTTTCTATGTTTCCTCTGAGCCTTTTCCCCTAAAGTGTCAAAATGATTATGAGAACAGTTCCTATGCTAATTCAGTGCAAAAACTACTGGTTCCATCCCACAGCCCAAAACAACTTTTCCATTTGCTGCAAACTATTTCTCACTCAACTAAAACATAACTTTTTTTCCCTGTGTGTCCTAATTATAGTTCCTGCATGAGGTCTCTTTATCAGGTAGTGATTGAAAATCCACATGTAGAACATACATTTAATTTTCTCTATTAATACATTCCATTATTTCCTCGAAGTTGGTTAAATGTGTCAGTGAAATCTGTGCTCCCCGTCTATAATTAAACAATTTTCTCACGGAATATTAATGGTGCTTATCTCTAAAAAATAGTTATTACGTACAATCATCTGGAATTGTTTTCTCATTTTGTAAAGGAGTGTCACGTCTGCAGGTTTGGTGAAAGGTTAGAAACATTTCACCGCATCGTGTTATAACGGTTGTGTGTGTAAGGTCTACAAGCGAAACCTATAGAGCCAGTTGCCAGAGGAAGTACATAGATATAGTTCAAGTTCCAGTTACATTTATTATCACATGCACCGATTGGTACAGTGAGATTTGAGGTACATAGAAAACATAGAAAACATAGAAAATGGGTGCAGGAGTAGGCCTTTCGGCCCTTCGAGCCTGCACCGCCATTCAATATGATCATGGCTGACCATCCAACTCAGTATCCTGTACCTGCCTTCTCTCCATACCCCCTGATCCCTTTAGCCACAAGGGCCACATCTAACTCCCTCTTAAATATAGCCAATGAACTGGCTTCAACTACCTTCTGTGGCAGAGAATTTCACAGATTCACCACTCTCTGTATAAAAAATCATAAATCAGTCATACGAATAAAAAGAACACAATACACGATAGAGTTTCACATAAACATCACCACACCGCAAAATCAACATTCCCACTGTGAGGGAAGGTGATAAAGGCAAATTCAGTCATCTTCCTCTTTGTTCACCCGTGGTGGGGGCCTTTGAGCCCTCCGCAGTCGCAGGAGTGTTAAACAGGCCCAACACTCCGGCGATCCCTGGTAAGGCATCGCCCGCTCCGCGATGGAATCCAGTGCTGCGCCGCTGCTGAAGCTCTGGCCGGTGTCCGGCAGGAAAGGCCGCGCCAATCCAGATGGTAGGCCACGAGGAGGGGGCGAAGATGCGACTCGGAGAAAAGATGCTTCTTTTGCGATAGAACAGTAATAGCAACAGTACAGCACAGGAACAGGCCCTTCGGCCCGCAAAGTCTGTGCAAAACATCATGCCAGGTTCGGCTAATCTCCTCTGTCTGCGTGCAATCCATTTCTTTGCATAGCTGTGTGTGCCTATCTACATGCCACTATCGTATCTGCTTCCACGACCACCCCTGGCACCCATCACTTTCTGTTAAAAAAAACACTTGCCCTGTGCATCTCCTTTAAATTGGATAGGCGAGGTTGAGCGGGATATTGGCCAAACACAGGCAGGTGGAACTAGCGTAACCTCTGTAGACCCGGCAAAACTGATAATACGGCAAGGGTCTGGAACCAAGGGTGCCGGAAAATCAGTGGTGGACCTGTAATTGGAGCGATATATTGGGACCATGACAGATTAATCCTGACAGACGATACAGAGTGCTGGACTAACTCAGCGGGGCAGGCTGCATCTCTGGAGGACACGGGTAGGTGATGCTTCAGGTCGGACCCTTCTTCAGACTGAAGAATGGTTCCGATCCGTAAAGTCACCTGTTCCTTTTCTCCAGAGATGCTACCTGACCTGCTGAGTTACTCCAGCACTTTGTGCCTATCTCCGGTATTAACCAACATCTGCAGTTCCAGATTAATCCTGATTCAGTTCATGAGATGAAGAAAACGGATAGTGATAGAGGGTACTGGGAACCAGCGGCCCAAACTTAACTGTTCATTCCAAGCACGTTAAGTTTAGCATACGTCATATCTTTAGCTCAACGTAGAAACATAAAACAACGTAGCACAGGCCCTTTGGCCCACATTGTTTTGTGCCGAACATGACGCCAAGTTAAACTGATCTCATCTGTCTGTACATGATCCATGTCCCTCTATACCCTGCACTTCCATGTTCCTATCTAATAGCCTCTTAAACACCGCTATCATATCTGCCTCCTCCACCGCCACCCCTGGCAATGCGCTCTATGTCTCCATCACCCTCTGTGTAAACAAAGCTTGCCCTGGACATCTCTATTAAACTTTCCCCCTCTTACCTTATGAATGAATGAGTAAGTTTATTGACCAAGTATTCACATACAAGGAATTTGCCTTGGTGCTCCGCCCGCAAGTGGCGACATGACATACTGTGACAGTTAGGAATGACACATAAAACGTTAAACATTAAAAATAAAACATATCGATTAAACATGTGAATAATATAAAATACCAGGGCAAGAGTCTACAGATTTTTGGTTATTGAGTAGAGCTACTACTCGTGGCAAAAAAAACCCGTCCAGTATTGGCCATTTCCACCCTGGGATAAAGGTTCTGACTGTCTAACCTATCTATCTTGTCTCTCATCTACTTTCCAACCTCCGATGTCCCGGAGACAACAATTTAAGTCCATCTAACCTCGCCCTCTAATCCAGGCAGCATTCTGGTAAAGACCTCAAAATGTTATTTTTCCAAAAGAAACAGCTTCTGAATTTAAATAAGTTGTCACTGTCTACTTCCTTCAGACTGTTTGATTGATCTCTCATTCACGAAACACGGTTTCTGCAGATTAATTTTGGATTTGCCCTCGTCGGCTCCACCGTTTCATTTATTCCTGAGGGTTGACAGCTTTTCACAGTCCCTCGGTTCCTTTAAATTCCGACAAATTCCGACAATTGACTCTCACCACAGGTCTTTCCAGTCAGTTAGTGCCCACATTGTACAAAGGCTATTCAAGTTGCCTCTGCAACTGTCGTCATTTCTTCAGCATATTCATTCTTCTGTATACTCCCAGCATCATTTTGTATGCTGCGGCAACTAGAATATTGCGGTCTTTTCAGAGGAAAATTATGCCGCAATCTATAAATCTACACAGGATCACTTCATTGTGTGCAGGAAGGAACTGCAGATGCCGGTTTATACCGAAGATAGGCACAAAATGCTGGAGAAACTCAGCGGATCAGGCATCATCTCTGGAGAAAAGGAATAGGTGACACAAAATGCTGGAGTGATGCCCCTGTCCCACTTAGGAGACCTGGACGGAAACCTCTGGAGACTTTGCGCCCCACCCAATGTTTCCGTGCGGTTCCCGGAGGTTTTTGTCAGTCTCCCTACCTGCTTCCACTACCTGCAACTTCCGGCAACCACCTGCAACCTGCGGGAACCGCACGGAAACCTTGGGTGGGGCGCAAATTCTCCAGAGGTTTGCGTTCAGGTTTCCTAAGTGGGACAGGGGCATAACTCAGCGGGTCAGGCAGCATCTCTGGAGAAAAAGGAATAGTCTGAAGAAGGGTCTTGTCCTGAAACGTCACCCAGTCCTTCTTTCCAGAGATGCTGCTTGTCCCACTGAGTTACTCCAGCATTTTGTGTTTGCCTTCGGTGTAAACCAGCATCTGCAGTTCCATTGTACACTGCTCTTTGGTTTCTTGCATCCTTGCTCAGAGCTGTTCCCAAACCAAGCTGTGATGCAGCCTGACAGTGTGGTTTGTATGGTGCATCTGTACAAGTTTGTAAGAGTCATTGGAGACATGCCTATATCCTCAGTCTCCTGAGGATGTAGAGTGTTGCTTCAATGTGCTTGGTCCATGAAAGATTGTTGGTAATATTCATGGCCAGGAGCTTGAAGCTTTGAACAATTTCCACTTCGGCACCATTGATGCTGATTGGGACATGTACTCCACCACGCCTCCTGAGGTCGTGAACTAGCTCCTTCCTCTTGCTGACATCGAGGGGGAGGTTATTGCCTTGACACCATGTTACTAAGCTTTCTATCTCTACCTACGTTGGAGAAACCGAACAACAGATCTAGTGATCACTATGTGAAACACCTTTGTTCCATCTGTGGGAGCCACCCAGCCAGTTTAATGCACCTTCCCATTTCCATTATGACCTCTGTGTCTGAGGCCTCTTCACTGTTGCAGCAAGGAACAGTTGAGAGGGATATGGGCCAAATGCGGACAAACTGCACTACCCCTGAAAGCCAGCGTGGTTGGCATGCAGAGGGTGGACCAATGAGCCTGCTTCCATGCTGTACCGCTCTGTGACTCCGACAACGCCCAACAAACTCAAGGAACATCTCATTTTTCATTTAGATAGCCTGCAGGTTGAAATTGAATTTTCATCTTTACATAACTTTCTTTCCGTGATATCCAGACTGGCCATTTGTCATTCCTCGTCATCCTGACTGTAATGCCTCATTACTTTCATTA
Source organism: Leucoraja erinaceus (assembly GCF_028641065.1). Taxonomy (NCBI): domain Eukaryota; kingdom Metazoa; phylum Chordata; class Chondrichthyes; order Rajiformes; family Rajidae; genus Leucoraja; species Leucoraja erinaceus. The sequence continues at coordinate 1,133,296 of NC_073377.1, forward strand.
CAAGGAGCAGCACGGTGGCGCATTGGAGGAGTTGCTGCCTTACAGTGCCAGAGACCCGGGTTCGATCCTGACTACAGGTGCTTGTCTGTACGGGGTTTGTACGTTCTCCCCGTGGCCTGCGTGGGTTTTCTCCGGGGTCACCAGTTTCCTCCCACATTCCAAAGACATACCGATTTGAAATTGAATTGGCTTGGTATAATTGTAAATTGTCCCTCGTGTGTGTGTAGGATAGTGTTAGTGTGCAGGGATCGCTGGTCAGCGCCAACTCGGTGGGTCGAAGGGCCTGTTTCCATGCTGTATCTCTAAACTAGATGACCATATAACACTGCAGAGCCTTCACAACAGCAGCAACCACAGATAAAGGATTTTAACTTTCCCTTAACCACATTATCTCACCCTATCAGAGAAATGCCCCCTTTCCCCTGCCTTCTCTGCTGCGTTGACTAACTTGTTTCTCTTTCTCAATTCTGTTGAAAGATCTCAGATCTAAAATCATCCAGTATTTTCTCTTGGCACAGATGCAGCCTGACCTGCCGTGTTCTGCCGGCATTATCTGTTTGCGTTTTAAAACTCTAGAGATCATGCAACGCCTCTTTAACCTGGATGGTGCCTGAATTGGCACGAACATGCTTAGGATAGAACATAAAGACATGCATCATAGAAACAGACCCTCCGGCCCATCGTGTTCACATTATGCTTCAATATATTCTGAACAAGGGTTCTGACCCGAAACGTCACCTATTCTTTTTCTCCAGAGGTGCTGCCTGACCCGCTGGGTTACAGCAGCATTTTGTTCACAAGTTCACAAGTGCTAGGAGCAGAATAAGGCCATTCGGCCCGTCAAGTCTCCGCCATTGAATCGTGGCTGATCTAGCTTTCCCTCTCCACCCTATTCTCCGGCCTTGTGTGTATTTTCAGTGTAAACCAGCATCTGCAGTTCCTTCCTACCCACGTTATTGTCTTTATTATGTATCTGTACATTGTGGATGCTCGATTTTAATCATGTATTGTGGAGGTTAGGCCACTCCCCATCGGCTCTTGAGGGACAGGGTCGGTTGTCTGGCCAAGGGGATTCCCGGTTGCTGCTCAGGGGTGTTCTGTGTGTTTGCCAGGCTTGATTAAAGGACGTCTGAAGGTGCCTGGCGTCTAGCCTTTTCCTGACCTGGTCCAGGCCACTACAGTATTGTCTTATCGCTGACTGGTTAACGCACGACAAAAAACTTTTCACTGTATCTCGGCACACGTGACAATAAACTAAACTAAACTACACATCCTTCAACTAATGTCATTTAATTCTCCCCACGTTCCCCATAAACACCCCCACCCACATTCTGCCAGTCACCTACACAGAGGTACACACCTACAAGAGGGCGCTCTATTCGAAAGGAGGTGAGGAGGAACCTCTTTAGGCAGAGGGTAGTTAATCTGTGGCACTCATTGCCACAGAGGGCTGTGGGGGCCAAGTCAGTGGATATTTTTAAGGCAGAGATAGACAAATTCTTGATTAGAACGGGTGTCAAGGGTTATGGGGAGAAGGAAGGAAAATAGGATTAGGAGGCAGAGATCAGCCATGATTAAATGGCGGAGTCGACTCGATGGGCCGAATGGCCTAATTCTACTCCTGTAACTTGTGAACCTGTGAACCAGAGGCAACTTATAATAGCCTGCTTGTCATTGGGACATGGGATATAAAACCTGAGCATCCAAAAAAATCCACACAGTCACAGAGAACGTGCAAACTCCACACAGACAGCACCCGAGGTAAGGATTGAACCTGGGGCTTTGCAGCTGTGAGGCAGCGGCTCTACCAGCTGCGCCACCGTGCCGCTCCCTACTTGTACTGATTTCAAAGAGTGAGCATAATGAGTGTTTTCTTAAGCTGTTGCCTTGTCTCTTCTTGCCTCAGCGGAGTTCCCTTCTGGATCAGGTTGCCGTAAGACAAACAAGCACCAGAAAAAAAAAAACACGTGTGGCACCAAGTGTATGATTGACTTGGAAACAAACTCTCCCATAATAGGCAGCAGATGTGCAATACCCAGAGGGGAGATAACCAGCAAAAGGCAATTGTGTGGTCAGAAGAGCACTGCCTTTTGTATTGCACACAAAGAGCATTGCTTGTCAACTGCATTTGTGGTGACTCGTCAACATCTCTTACGTACAGATGTCGGTTTGTATGATTTGGACAATTGATAATTGATAACAGTTCAGTTTAGCGACACAGCACGGAAACAGGCCTTTCGGCCCACCGAGACCATGCCGACCAGCGATCACCCCGCACATTAACACTCTCCTCCACACATTAGGGACAATTTTCATTTACACCAAGCCAATTCACCCACAAACCCGGACGTCTTTGGAGTGTGGGAAGAAACCGAAGATCCTGGAGAAAACCACGCGGTCACAAGCAAAACGTACAAACTCTGTACAGACAGCACCCGTAGTCAAGATTGATCCAGGGCCTCTGGCGCTGTAAGGCAGCAACTCTGCTACTGCGCCACCGTGCCCCCCCCCTCTAACCTGTATACTTTGGAGTGATGATATAACTTTTGATATGTTTTGACGGTTACTGAAAAACACTCTGATTTGTAGCCTGCCGTCTCCTCAAACTGATTAATAGCAGTATTACATATTTGCTCTCTGTTTAGAATAAGTACAGGTGCACAACCTTTTATCCGAAGGTTATCCGAAGACAATCTGCTGCTGCCTGCCCGCTGAGTTAAAAAAGTTCCCACGGTAGACACGATACACAGTGTATCGTGAGTCTTGCATGAGAACTTTTTTAACTCAGCGGGCAGGCAGCAGCAAATTGTCGCTCCCTTAAGTTTCACCCCACCTACACCCCTCTGCTTCCCAGCCATGTGTGTGACCCCTTCCCTCCCCTCTCCAGCTCCCCGCTCATTGCACCGGCGCGGGGGTTTTGCACTGTCTTCACGTCGGAGCTAGTGCCAGTCACCGGAGACGTCAGGACCAACGGGACACCGGCCCCCAGGCCCACTGCAAGCACGGAGATCCCAGAGACCCACAGCCAGCAGCAGCCCAGCCCCGTTCCAATTCCAGAGGAACACGCTCCCCGTAGGGACAGAAGCTGATGGTGTGCAAGGTGCGTCTTGGTCTTGAGGTTGCGGATGAGGGGGCGCAGCTCGGGCTGTGACGTCTCCGGCCCCCCCCCCCCCTGTACAGGAGCTGAGACTGGGAACTGTGGGGTTGTTTGCAGTTGCAGAGGGAGGGGGCAAGGGCGGTACAGTTCCCAGTCTCAGCTGCAGTCCAGAGGGGTGACCGGAGACGTCAGGACCAACGGGACACCGACTGCAAGCACGGAGATCCCATAGACTCACAGCCAGCAGCAACTCTAGCCCAGCCCCGCTCCAACTCCAGAGGAACCCGGGTTGCGGATGAGGGGGTGCAGCTCGGGCTGTGGGCGAAGTGCCACTTGTCGCTGTAGCGGCGCATCGGGGAACGGGTTCTTGTTGGTCCTGACGTCTCCGGCCACCCCCCTGGACAGGAGCTGAGAGACGTCAGGACCACCAGAAGCCGCTCCCCGATGCGCCGCTACAGCGACAAGTGGCAGTTCGCCCACAGCCCGAGCTGCGCCCCCTCATCCGGACACCGACCCCCCAGGCCCACTGCAAGCACGGAGATCCCAGAGACTCACAGACAGCAGCAACTCTAGCCCAGCCCCGCTCCAACTCCAGAGGAACCCGGGTTGCGGATGAGGGGGCGCAGCTCGGGCTGTGGGCGAACTGCCACTTGTCGCCGTAGCGGCACATCGGGCAGCGGATTCCTCTGGAGTTGGAGGGACAGGGAGACACAGCGGCTTTTGAGAATGGTGGGCAATCACTTCCAAAGTTCTGCCCACACAGTCAGTACACCTCTCCTACACTTGTCTCCCGCACTAAGATTATCTCGCAGAGAATGATCCCAGCCTAACCCTCCCTATTCTCTCCTATTCTGCAAGAAAAAACTACATTGAAGACTCAAACTCGCGATCGAGTAACTGCCGGGATCGAGGCGCAAACTCGCGACCTTGCGGATATGAGCCGAGCACTCTACCACTGAGCCGGCCGTTAAAATCTACGCTAAAAATCTTCCATTCCGAAAGCCGAAAAATTCTGAATTACGAAAAGTGTCTGGTCCCAAGGCTTTCGGATAAAAGGTTGTGCACCTGTAGCTGAGTTGAAAAGAATAGGTAACCTGTCCTACCTAAGTGATGTAGTATGTACCAAATTAGATATTATCTATGTTGACTAAGATGTGCATACTTATAAAAATAATCTTCATGCAATATTATATTCATCATTTAATTTAATCCAAAATGCAAACAATCCGGAATCATATTACTTACAATGTGGATTTGAAGTGTTAATTGGTTGTTTGGAAATATGTTCTAAAAAAATTGTTGGACACCATTGTTGGTGATGCAGTTGCCTTGGATTTAAAAGGATCTCCTTCCTACATTAACAAATATATATCATAACAATTTCCTACTTTAAGACTTGTCCCACCCCGGTCATTCTTCCTTCTCCCTGATCCAAACCAGCAGAAGGTACAGAAGCAGAAACTGCGCGCCACCAGACAGCTTCTTCCCTTCTGTCATCAGTCTACTGAACGGTCCTTCCATAAGCTAGGGTACTGTCCAATTCATCTCTACCCCCATTGTGGACATTGGACTTACAGCAAGATTTGCAGCGTTAAGGTGCTGTAACTCCTATTGCAAAACAGGTGGTTAACCAGGATTAAAGGTTGCACGGTGGCGCAGCGGTAGAGTTGCTGCCTTCACAGCGGCAGACTATGGGTGCTGTATGTACAAAGTTTCTACGGCCTCCCTGTAACTGTGTGGGTTTTCCCCGGGAGCTCCTCTTTCCTCCCACACTCCAAAGATATACAGGTTTGTTGGTTAATTGGCTTTGGTAAAAATTATAAATTGTAAAACTGGGTTGGCGTGGACTAAGTGGGCTGAAGGTCCTGTTTCCACATTGTATTGTATATCTAAAGCCTAACGCTTGTCAGGCAACATTTGGCACCAAGAATTGTCTTGTTCTTGTACTTGTTCACATACAATGTATTCCCTGGGAATGGAGGGCTATGGATTATGTGTGGTATTAAGTTTGGCATAGACATTGTGGGCCGAAGGGCCTGTACCTCTGCTGTACTGTGTGTTCTGTTCTAAGCTGTAGTTTTCTCCAAAGTAGAATATTTGTATTCCCTGGAATTTAGAAGGAATGAGAGGGGATCTTATTGAAAGGTATAAGATTATTAAGGGATTGGACACACTAGAGGCAGGAAACGTGTTCCCAATGTTGGGGGAGTCCAGAACCAGGGGCCACAGTTTAAAAAATAAGGGGCAGACCATTTAGAACAGAGATGAGAAAAATGTTTTCATCCGGAGAGTTGTGAATCTGTGGAATTCTCTGCCTCAGAAGGCAGTAGAGGCCTATTCTCTGAATGCTTTCAAGAGAGAGTTAGATAGAGCTCTTAAAGATAGCGGAGTCAATGGATATGGGGAAAAGGCAGGAACGGGATACTGATTGAGGATGATCAGCCATGATCACAGTGAATGGCGGTGCTGGCTCGAAGGGACAAATAGCCTACTCCTGCACCTGTTGTCTATTGTTTGATTCTTGAAGAGAACAAATGAAGCTACATTTCACTTTTTTCCCTTAATGTAAGTTGATATGGTGACAGAAGACTCCTTTGCATAACAATATTCTTTAGACTCTATCAACGGCATAAAGATGGGATTATTTGTCTGAAGTCTGAAGAAGGGTCTCGAATGGAAAAATCACCTATTCCTTCACTGCCTGACCCGCTGAGTTACTCCAGCTTTGTGTGTCTAACTTTGGAATTATTTCCCATTCCATTTGATAGTTCTGTTCCCACAGCCTGTTTTAAGAGTGGTCGTCTGTAAAGTAAATGATTTCTATTTCTCTTGCAGAGTATCCCGAAGCCCATAGCATTAGAGCCGTGTTTTGGCAATAAAGCAGCTATCTTATCGATATTTGTACGACTACCAAGAGGATTGGGAGGAATCCCACCGCCTGGACAGTCAGGTTAGTAACAATATTCCACTTCATTTGTAACAATCGTTATTATGTTTTAAGCCATTTTTGACACTTGCCAAACAGTGGGCGGCACAGTGGCGCAGAGTTGCTGGCTTTCAACGCCAGAGACCCGGGTTAGATCCTGACGACGGGTGCTGTCTGCACGGAGTTTGTACCTTCTCCCTGTGACCGCATGGGTTTTCTCAGAGTGCTCTGCTTTCCTCCCCACATTCCAAAGACGTGCAGCTTTGTGGGTTAATTGGTTTCTGTAAATTGCCCATGGGGCATAGTGTACGGGGATCGCTGGTCGGCACGGATGCAGTGGGCCGAAGGGCCTGTTTCCACGTTGTATCTCTAACATAATCTGAATGCTGAAATCAAAAACGTGTCTGTATAAGGTGTCACGGTTTAGGGTGCAAGGAAACCATCAAGGTGTTTTGCTATCTAGCGTGATCTTTGACTAGGGTGGAAGTTAAAAGATTTCTGATTATTTTATTAGCTTAGAGATAGAAGTAAACATACATGTTTTAATGACTATAAAAAGATATTTCATCTGCCGTGATTTCCCCTCTGTATCTCAATGCTGCCTCATCCATCTTTGATCCACAACCCCTTGATACCCTTGCATGATAAAAACCCTGCCAATCTAGCTGGCTTTTGATGCAAACCATGACTTATTTAACAAAGTTCCCATCTCTGATCTGTTAATGTTTGCTAGTTCATCGCCATGTTATTTGGAACAGGGCCCTTTTAAACTCTGAATTTCAATATTTTACAGTTCAACTTTTCTTTTTACTCTTCACTGCCTCTTTCCGTTCTGGTCTCCTGCCTAACGATGATGCATGTTTGCCAACTGTCAGTTCAGAGATACAGCGTGGAATCGGATCCTCCGCTCCACTGAATCCACACTGACCAACTATTAACCATACACTGGTTCCACCCTACACACTAGGCACAATTTACAGAGGTCAATTACCCAACAACTCTACACGTCTTTAGAATGTGGAAGAAAACCTTACAATAGTTGCCGTTGAAATAAAGCACCATTGAAACCGGAGCACCCAGAGAAAACCCATGGGTCGCGGGGAGAACGTGCAAACTCCGTACAGACAGCGCCCGTAATCTGGATCAAACCCGGGTCTCTGGCACTGCAAGGCAGCAACTCTACCGCTGCGCCACCGTGCCACCCTCTTCAACTTTTTATGTGTGTGAACTAATTTTTGTAAAATAATAAGGCAAAGCTTCATCTTCATACTGAAGGCATATTCATCGAGAAACCTTCATCGCATAGCTTTTCACACTTTCATAAATTGCATTGTTTCATTCTATTCAGGGATGGTTAAAGCCGTTTGAAGATAATATCTTCTTTCTGTACAATGCTCTAAATTGGTTTTTGATCTCTAGTGTGTTTCAAAGTCTGTTTCAAAGAAAAATCGATATTCTTTTTGTTCAACTTCACTCACCCTGTCAAATTTCTGGCCAAGGGTTGTCCTCGGATGTGCTGATGCCTGCACTGAATCCTCAGTACACGCCTGTTTTCACCATCCCAGACTTGAATAAGCTCTAGAAGGAACTGCAGATGCTATAAAATCGAAGGTACACAAAAATGCTGGAGAAACTCAGCGGGTGCAGCAGCATCTGTGGAGCGAAGGAAATAGATAATATTTCGGGCCAAAACCCTTCTTCAAAAGGGTTTGAGGAAGGGTTTTGGCCCGAAACGTTACCTATTTCCTTCGCTCCATAGATGTTGCTGCACCCGCTGAGTTTCTCCAGCATTTTTGTTTACCTTTGAATAAGTTCTAGACTATTTCTACAGGGTGGAACGGATGCGTGGTGGTAGCGTTGCTGCCTTATAGCGCCAGAGACCCGGGTTCAATTCTGACTATGGGTGCTGTCTGTATGGAGTTTGTATGTTCTCCCTATGACCTTGTGGGTTTTCTCCGGGAACTCACACATTATAATCTCTCCTCTCTTTTAAACCTCTACTCCTACAGCAACATTTCTTACTTTATTCCCTTTATCGTGTGCACTGTGAATGGCTCGATTGTAATCATAGAAACATAGAAATTAGGTGCAGGAGTAGGCCATTCGGCCCTTCGAGCCTGCGAGTAGGCCCTTCGAGCCTGCGAACCATTCAATATGATCATGGCTGATCATCCAACTCAGTATCCCATACCTGCCTTCTCTCCATACCCTCTGATCCCCTTAGCCACAAGGGCCACATCTAACTCCCTCTTAAATATAGCCAATGAACTGGCCTCAACTACCCTCTGTGGCAGAGAGTTCCAGAGATTCACCACTCTCTGTGTGAAAAAAGTTCTTCTCATCTCGGTTTTAAAGGATTTCCCCCTTATCCTTAAGCTGTGACCCCTTGTCCTGGACTTCCCCAACATCGGGAGCAATCTTCCTGCATCTAGCCTGTCCAACCCCTTAAGAATTTTGTAAGTTTCTATAAGATCCCCACTCAATCTCCTAAATTCTAGCGAGTATACTCCTTCGTCTTCATGGCTTGTTTTTTGCTCTGACATACACTGTCAACTGTAGGACCTTATATAGACAGGTGTGTGCCTTTCCAAATCATGTCCAATCAATTTAATTTACCACTGGTGGACTCCAAGTTGTAGAAACATCTCAAGGATAATCAATGGAAACAGGATAAACCGAAGCTCAAATTTGAGTGTCATAAGCAAAGGGTCTGAATACTTATGTAAATGTGATTTTTCAATTTTTTTTTAATTATTTTGCAAAAAATTCTAAACATCTGTTTTCGCTTCTTCATCGGGGGTATTGTGTGTAGATTGATGATTTAAAAAAATGAATTTAATCCATTTTAAAATAAGGTAACAAAATGTGAAAAAAGTGATGGGGTCTGAATACTTTCTGAATGGACTGTATCTTGGTACATGTGACATTAAATTAAAATAAACTAAGTGAATCTTCTCTGCACCCTTGCCGACTGAGCAACCTAATGGAACTCATCACGTCAACGTTTTGCTCTTTCGACGTAATAACGCTTTGTTTTTTGGTGTCTCCTTTCCACAGGTCTTGCTGTAGCCAGTGCATTGGTAGACATCTCCCAACAGAAGTCCCTGGATCACAAAGAGAAATCCGGAGCGATGCGGAATAGGAAACACCTTCCCCCTGCACAGCCAGGCACCTGCATCTGACGCTGTCAATCCTCCTTTGTCAATCCAAGAATACTTTTTTTTTGAAAATCAAGAAAACTTAGCTTGAGGAGCCGGTCCACCTTCTGTTCTGAGATTATGGCCAAACACAAAAACTAAAACCATTTTGAGAAACACAGAAATCTCCATCTGCTGCATCAAGAAAACTAGCCCGGTCCCACTCTGTTCTGAGATTATGCCAACAAAACCCCCCCCCCCCACCCCCCACCCCCCCCCCCCCCCCCCCCCCCCCCCCCCCCCCCCCCCCCCCAACCTGCATGTCTGCGACTTTCTTACAGAAGATTATGTGCTAGTATCTATGTCTCCGAGACCAAGTTTTCTCATCAGCCCACCTTTTTGCTTTTGCCTTTGCGTTCACCTAGTGAAAACTATTGTGATAGAATTGTCCAGAGGAACAGGGAAAACTACGTTCAAAGGCGGTGGTGTCTGGTCTTTCAAATACTTTGATTCTTCACAAGGCACTTTGGACAAAATGACTCTGTATAATCCAAGAGACATAGTGGCGGATGTTAATGGGCGTGACGTTCCTTGGTTCTGACTATTGCAGCAGATTATCGTCCTCTCTTTCGGAGGGCGGTAGAGAGAAGTGAAGACCGTCTGGCTTGGCTTGGCTTGCTTAGGATTCCAGTTCTGATTTAGAATGGTCGCAGGTTGTATCAACACAGGGAAGTGTATAAACATACCTCAGTTTAGATATAAACCCAACAGTAGTCTTCCAAGATAACTTCAATTACAACTTTCATAGCCTCCAGAAACCTTACAAGGAAGCTGCAAAACTAAACACATTTTATTGGAATAACACTATCAGCTGATTCTTGTTCTTCTCTCTGTAGTCAGGTTCAGGCGGGCAGGAGGCCGGGTATATTTATTTATTTTACAGGGAACACGGTAAGACGTACAAAATGGAAAGCAAGCTGATTTTTCCTTATTTTATTTGTCCCGAAAACAAAAAAGCAAAGCAAATTGGCATTACATTTTATATTTGCCCTAAACAGTGAAAGTTAAGGATGTCTTGTGGAAGAGAAATGGTCTGTATCAGCTTGGCTCGTAATCACGGTATAGCTGCTCTCGACAGGGCAGTAAGGAACAGTTCACCTCAGGAAGTAGCTTGCATGTCTAGTGATGCTCGATCAAAATTATATCTTGATCCCAATATAAGCTATCATGAGAAACAGGAAAATAAAAGACCTTCACCCATTGTAGTTATCCGCTTTACCACAATAACTCGGTGGATCTGTTCCTCAGTGATTTGGGTGCTCTATGCTGGATGTCATCTCCTTAACATTTTGTAACACTAGCAAAACCGTGTCAGATAAAGCATCCAGTGTTTTTGTTTTCTGTGCTGTTGCGCTACCTTTTAATGGATGTGAGCAATATTATTTGCCTTGAGATATATATATATATATAATATATATATATATATACATTTTTTTTAAACTGTGGTCTTAGGGCTGGCTGGTGAGGTCGTGAAGTATCTCTAGGTTATTCTTTGCTGCTGAATGCCGAGCCAGGGATGTTGTGGTCAAAGGAGTGGAAACGTCAAACGGCCCAAGTCTATGGAAGCTGAAGATGTTGGAAACACCCAGCCAGGTCGGCAATTGCAGGGAGACCAAATGGAAGAGTTGCAAGCCCGGCCCTTCTGCAGACCCAAGTATCATGTTCATCTCGATTAGCGTCTCTTAATCAAAGACAGTTTGCCTCCAAAATGTTAAACCCTTTTTTCCTCTCAGATACCTGGAGCATGCTTCCAGCATTTCCTGACACTGAAATATTAATTCCAGATTTTAAGTGCGAGCAACTGTTTCAGATTCATTCCCTTGAGTCGAGCTGTTGATATTGCATTTTACTAATGGAAAACTAACAAAAGTGCATGATAAATCAATTTAATGTTGCCGTTTTGAGACTCGGAATTATCGGAACATTTAACTGGAGCTTACTTAATTCATGGGTTTCAAATGACCCAGAAATGTAATTATGACTGTGACCTGATGTCTATCTGACATGGTAAATTAAAGCACTCAAAGATGGATCAAATGTACATAGAACTCGCTCCGTTCTGAAGCTGCATAAATGGCAATGATTCATAATTAACACAAGAAACCTGAACTGTTGGAAGTGGTTAAATGCAAGGGGCTTCTGCAGCAAAGGCAACAGCTCGCTGCGTACCAGTCTCATTCATCTCGATTATTCAACTCAGGATTCCTCCTAAGATCAAAGGTCAGTGCACAAACCCTACACTCCGGGGAGATATTCTGTCCAGTTGACTTGCGCTGGGGAAATAGGGTGGAAAGAAAGAAGGCAAGATGTCTTACTGTACTACAATTTCAACTCTCCTCGTCCAACTGTGCTGTCAACGATTGTACCAACTGATGTGGATATGAAATCAGGGCATTTTTCTTTCAAAACGTTGCTTCAAACTTTGGCATCTAATATCTAATGGCCACTAAAACACGGATTTCCTACCAACACGAGTAAAAACTGGAATCTAAATCCTTCCCAAAAAGTCAGTGGAGTAAACGGAAGGAAACTAAGATGCCTGAAATATTTGAACTTATTGTCTATACATCGCAAGCAATCTGATAATGTACACTTGTCTGATTAATTGGTTATGTAGTACATTCTTTGATCTTTTAATGTCTGGATGCTGTAGTCACATCTATTAAATACTATGTTTCATACTAAGGCTTTGAGAATTCATCAGCTGCCATCTGTAATCATTCATGGAGAAGTAAATTTGAATTGAAAGGGAGGTCGGAAAGATCTAAACCAAACGAATTGTCTGGTGAAATTAACATGTTGAATATTGTATTTTATAGGGAAGCAAAATTACCTTTTTTTTTGTCGCAGTATTTTAACTCTTTCCTTTTCATTTTATTCTCTGTCTGCAGTGTCTAGCTATTGGTGAAGAGAGCCTGGGGTGGCTTCAGTCTAGTTCACAAGCTAACACAGTAAACCCCTATTATTACTGACCTCTATAATGGATTTTGGTTCTCTCTCTTTAAGAGCACAGGCGGCTAGTTACACTGTGGAAGCTATTGAAATTAACAAGGCATTGAAATTGGCAAGGCATTGAAATGTACAAGGCATTGAAATTGTACAAGGCATTGAAATTGGCAAGGGATTGAAATTGACAAGGCATTGAACTTGGCAAGGCATTGAAATTGGCAAGGCATTGAAATTGACAAGGCATTGAAATTGGCAAGGGATTGAAATTGACAAGGCATTGAACTTGACAAGGCATTGAAATTGGCAAGGGATTGAACTTGGCAAGGCATTGAAATTGGCAAGGGATTGAAATTAGGCATTGAAATTGGCATGGCAATGAAATTGACAAGGCATTGAAATGTACAAGGCATTGAAATTGGCAAGGCATAGAAATTGACAAGGCATTGAAATAGGCAAGGGATTGAAATTGACAAGGCATGAAAATTGGAATGGTTTTGAAATTGACGAGGCATTGGAATTGACAACCAATCGATTCAATTGGCACTTGACTCAATTAAACAATGTAACAAACAACCCTAGGTATCTTTAGCTTGTAGTATCAAAAATAAATTTTAGCTGTTAAAAAGAATTTTGTATTTGAAAGCAGCACATTGATTCTTGGAGTGATTGAATCAAATCTCTTATTTGGTTATAGCGGACATTTCCCTCGAAATGGTCCATTATACCCAGGGTTTACTGTGCTTTTTTTCCTGAAAGGTACCATTTCTCCTCATCCACTCCCCATTCATCAGTGCTTCTCCCAATAAATTACTGCTCATGGCACACTTGAAAATGTGGCGACTATGTTGAACTGTCATTGTCTTAAGCGCAATACTAAGACTCCAGCACTTACATCTAAAATCAGAAGCTCCAATTTCCTTCTAGATCATGCAGAACCCATGAATGAGAGGGCAGCACAGTAGCACTAGAGACCCGGGTTCGATCCTGACCTTGGGTGCTGTCTGTGCGGAGTTTGCCGGTTCTCCCTGTGTGACCACGTTGGTTTCCTCTGGGTGCTCCGGTTTCCTCCCACATCCCAAAGACATGCGGGTAGGTTTATTGTCCCGAATGTGTAGGATGCAAAAGGGGATAACGTTGAACTAATGTATGGGTGATTGTGGGTCGGAGTGGATGCGGTGGGCTGAAGGGCCTGTTTCCATGCTGTATCTCTAAACAAAAACTAAAACTAAACCTATTGCTTCAGTGTAATTTTTCACACATCCAGGTAATCACTCGTGTTTCATATTGTAAGAGTAAGCTGCTGGAAAAGAGATGGGCCTATTATGGGCATCCTTTCTAAAGAAAGCCAACAGGTCACCTTCAGAGCAGTAGTTTGAAAATCTTAACACCAGTTGGATTGGAGAATCACACCAAACTGGGAGTATTTCTCATAGAGTGATACAGAATGGAAACAGGCCCTTCGGCCCAACTTGCCCACACCGGCCAACATGACCCATGCTACACTAATCCCACCTGCCTGCGTTTGGCCCATATCACTAAACCTGTCCTATCCAAGTACCTGTCTAAATATGTCGTAAACATTGCGATAGTACTTACCTCAACTACCTCCTCCAGCAGCTCATTCCATACATCCACCACCCTTTGTGTGAAAAAGTAACCCTTCGGATTCCAATTAAATCTTTCCCCCCTCACCTTAAACCTATGTCGGCTGGTTCTTGACTCCCCTACTCTCGGCAAGAGACTATGTGTGTCTACCTGATCTATTCCTCACATGATTTTGTACAACTCTATAAGATCACCCTGATCCTCCTGCGCTCCAAGGAATAGAGTCCTCATCCTCAACCTCTCCCCATGGCTCAGGCACCTCGAGTCCTGGCAACATCTTTGTAAATCTCTGTACCCTTTCCAACTTGACAATATCTTTCCTATAATATGGTGCCCAGAATGTATACTTTTTAAAAGTGCATGGGCAGAATATAATGAAAAGGTATATTCTAAACCATAATCCAAGGGGGATCGATGGCCAGTGTGGCCTCCGTGGGCCAAAGGGCCTGTCTCCGCACCATATCTCTAACGTTATTGCCATAGAGGGAGTGCAGAGACGGTTCACCAGACTGATTCCTGGGATGTCAGGACTGTCTTATGAAGAAAGACTGGATAGACTTGGTTTATACTCTCTAGAATTTAGAAGATTGAGAGGGGATCTTATAGAAACTTACAAAATTTTTAAGGGGTTGGACAGGCTAGATGCAGGAAGATTGTTCCCGATGTTAGGGAAGTCCAGGACAAGGGGTCACAGCTTGAGGATAAAGGGGAAATCCTTTAAAACCGAGATGAGAAGAACTTTTTTCACGCAGAGAGTGGTGAATCTCTGGAACTCTCTGCCACAGAGGGTAGTTGAGGCCACTTCATTGGCTATATTTAAGAGGGAGTTAGATGTGGCCCTTGTGGCTAAGGGGATCAGGGGGTATGGAGAGAAGGCAGGTACGGGATACTGAGTTGGATGATCAGCCATGATCATATTGAATGGCGGTGCAGGCTCGAAGGGCCGAATGGCCTACTCCTGCACCTAATTTCTATGTTTCTATGTTAACTAAACTAAAATAATATTTGTGAAACTCCCAGTGTGGGAGGTCCCCAAGGCATGTAGTCACGTTTTTACCAACACACGTTTTTGTTTAAAATCCTTAATTTGGAGACGACCTTAATCAGCGCATCAGACTTGCAGGTACAACCCTTTGGAGCCGTTAGACCTTTGTGGATTTTAAAGTAATTTTGGGAGTACAGGTACTTATATTCTTCGGGAAACGTTGACATACATGGACAGAAATGTGCAGCTTGTAAGTTGGTGTAAAGTGTCTTTATACCAGGGTATTGGAATGACACAGCTGAGACGCTGCTGCAGCATGTTTTGCATGGGCCCTTGTTTGTACAATGTGTAGAAGTAGTGACTTCTCACGATCTCCACCCACCCCTTACTAATCTGCTCAAACAGTTCATGAATAATGAGTTTTCAACAATCAGCCTTTCTTCTCAATCCTTGCACCCATGCTTGTATTTCAGTTTTTCATCGTGTGCTGGACAGAATTTTCCCAGACAGAATTTAGTTTAGTTTAGAGATACAGCGCAGAGTCCACGCCGACCAGCAGTCCCCATACACTAGCACTATCCTACATACTAGAGACAATTTACAATTTTTACTAAAGCCAATTAATCTACAAACTTGTACGTCTTTGGAGTGTGGGGGGAAACCAGAGCACCCAGAGAAAACCCACGCAGGTCACGGGGAGAACGTACAATCGTACAGCACCCCGCAGTCAGGATCCAACCCCAGTCTCTGGCGTTGTAAGGAAGCAACTCTACTGCTCCGCCACTGTGCTCCAAAAATTGTCCACATGTTTATCTGATTGCCACCCGGGGAGATCTATCTGATTTGAAAGGAGTTTTAACTTAATGTGACACTCACAAAGCTAATTCTAGATGCGTGATTAATGATAGTGTAATACCTGCTTTATAAATACCACACTTTAATGAAAGTCCCACACAATACCACCTGTGGTGAACAATTGAAAACCTACGTACACTGTCTTGTAGATTATGCCCTTTTCTTTGTTGTGTACAATCACCGAATATAGTCACACATCTACCTATTGTGAAGGAGCACAATGGGAACAGCCTTTTGCAGCCATTCACAGCTTGGTTCAGTCGACTCAAATCACACCCAAATTCACCTTCACGGATAGGAACAATGAAAATAGCCAAAGATAGACACAAAAAGCTGGAGCAACTCAGCGGGTCAGGCAGCATCTCTGGTGAAAAGGAATAGGTGACATTTCGGATCAAGGCACTGCTTCAGCCTGAGAGCCAGGGGAAAAGTAAACGAGAGACATAGACAGTGATATAGAACAAATGAATGAAAGATATGCAAAAAGGAGCAATGAGCAAGGAAAGGTGGAGCCCACAATGGTCCATTGTTGGCTACAGGCCAGGTGATAACAAATTATACAGACAGTGAAACTCAATGGGACGACAGTGAAACTAGTAAATAGCCAAATAGGTGGGATCTTTTGCTTTCAACATTTCTTTTCAAAAGTGACCAGTCAACTTGAAACAATAAGGAAGTATGATGCTGAAGAATTGGAACAAAATAATTTAGCAACGTACAAAATCGCCCTTCTGTTCAACATAGATTCAAGAGGATTTTGGATTTCAATTTGTTTTTATTATATTTATCATAGAAAAAAAGTCTGGCAATCACTTGCAGCCTGAGGGTTATGGTCAATAATGACTGAAGATGTCCGATTCCATGTTGTGGGTTTTTGTAACCAATTTTTGCATTGGATTAAACATAGAAAGCAGGTGCAGGAGGAGGCCATTCGGCCCTTCGAGTCAACACTGTCATTCAATACGATCATGGCTGAATCAGTACCCCGTTCCTGCTTTTTATCCATGTCCCTTGATTCCATTAATTCCATAATTCCATCTTGTAGAGTGACTAGAAAATCAAGGCCCTTGCTTACTGGGGCTGTTACACATACGGCGACAAAAAGTGCATATTGAATGGCTGCTCGGGAAGATAATGCTAAGTTCTCTCCTCCCCTTCAGTTTCTATAAAGGTGTTAAGTCTTCACACCTTACGTGCAAAATAAACCTTGGACGGAAGTCCTGGGACCATTGTTTTTCGATGAACCATTTCCTTCACCCGTGAATAATGTTCATCCTGAACCACAAATTGTGCAAAACAAAAAAGCCACAGAATCTAAGTTTTTCTGCAAAGTCTTAACTTGCTGCTCCCAGAATGTTCTTCCTGTCTCTTCATTCCATGTGCATAAAATGAGTAGTTTGTTAATATGTATAATTTAGCATTGATTGCACTGTTATGTAAATATCATAAGTAAGTATTGTAAACTGTTTCACTGCGAGAGAGATTGTGGGGGGGGGGGGGGGGGGGGGGGGGGGATTTAGGATTGCACTTTTTCATATAATTTTTGTATTGTAAAATAACATCTAATTTAATGGTTGAAATTTGAATAGAAATGAAAATAATGGAAGATTTCAACGTGTGGGGAGAAAATAAACCCATACTTTACACTAAAAAAAACCTGTACGACATATGTAAATAAAGTAAGAAATTTCACTGAAATAAAAATTGTTCTCTTTGTGATACTCTTGCAACCAACGAGAGCTGATACCATGAGATATTTGTTGCCTGTCAAAGGCTTTGGGTAGGCTGAAGATCACAAAGCACTCTAATAAATGCATGCTCACATACGTAAGTTCATAGGCTGTTGGAGCAGCAAGGAACGGGACCTTCGACCCACCGAGTACGCGCCGACCAGCGATCCCCGCACATTAACAAGATACAAGATACAAGATACATTTAATTGTCATTTGGACCCCTTGAGGTCCAAACGAAATGCCGTTTCTGCAGCCATACATTACAAACACATAGACCCAAGACACAACATAATTTACATAAACATCCATCACATCGCTGTGATGGAAGGCCAAATAAAACTTATCTCTCCACTGCACCCCCCCCCCCCCCCCCCCCCCATGTCAGAGTCAAAGTCATAGCCCCCGGCTGGCGATGGCGATTGTCCCGCGGCCATTAAAGCCACGCCGGGTGGTGCGAGGTCGCACACCGGGTCTTGGTGTTAGAGCCCCCGGCGTGCGCTCACAGAGTCCCGCGGCCATTCCATGCCGCGCGGGGCGGTGATGTAGGCCCCGCTCCAGGAGCTCTTCGACCCCGCAACTCGGGCGGGAGAAGTCGCCGTTGCGAGAGCCCTGAAAAGCGGGCTCCCGGAGCCGCCGTCCACCAGACCTGCCGTTGAAGCCTCCGACTCTCCGGTCGGGCCGCAGCAGCAGCAGCAGCAGCAGCAGCGCTCCTCCACCGCTCCACCCGCTCCGGACTCGGCCAGCCCCGCGATGGCGATGGTGAGTCGTAGCACCAGAGTCCCCGGTCTCTTCCTGTTGGAGGCCGCTCCTCGTTGCGGCCCCAACAACAACGGAAACCCGACGAGAAAAGGTCGGGTCTCCCGTGCAGGGAGAGATTTAAAAAGTTTCCCCCGCCCCCCCACACACACACCCCCAACAAAAAATAACAAAAACTACATAAAAACACAGACAGAAAATAATAAAACGTGGACAGACTGCAGAGGCCGCTGCTGACCAGAGTCGCGCCGCCCACCGCCCATTGCCAACACTACCCTACACACACTAGGGACAATTTACACTTATACCAAGCCAATTATCGTACAAACCTGTACGTCTTTGAAGTGTGGGAGGAAACCGAAGATCTCGGAGAAATCCCATGCAGGTCACGGGGAGAACGTACAAACTCCGTACAGACAGCACCTGTGGTCAGCATCAAACCCAGGTCTCTGGCGCTGTGAGGCAGCAACTCTACCGCTGCACCACCACACCGCCCTTTATGTTTATGGCGGAGAAGGCAGCCATTTCAAGAGTCAATAACGTTTAGTTTAGAGAAACAGCATGGAAACAGGGCCCACCAAGTCCACACTGACCATTGCTCACCCGTTCACTACTAGTTCTATGTTATTGCACTTTTGCATCCACTACTTACACACTCGGGGCAATTTGTTGAGTCCAATTAACCTACAAACCTGCAAGTCTTTGAGATGTGGGAGGAAACCGGAGCACCCTGCGGAAACGCATGGTCACAAGAGAGAGAGTGGAAACTCCACAAAGCCTGCACCCAAACTCAGGCCTCTGGCACTGTGAGGCAGTGGCTCTTTCAGGTGTGGCACTGCTTCAGCTAATACAATATATATGAATCAGAACAATGGAATTCTTACTGCAACTTTACAGCATATTGGGCACAATTACTTCAGCAATAAAAATGCAATAAATGATTCAAAGCAAACTAGACCATGGTCGTGCAAAACACAACACAGTAACCATAGCCATATATATATATATATAACCATATTATATGTATGACTGCTGCAATTTCATTCAGACTTCGGTCTGAATGACAATAAAAGGCTATCTATCTATCTATCTATCTATCTATCTATCTATCTATCTATCTATCTATCTATCTATCTATCTATCTATCTATCTATCTATCTATCTATCTATCTATCTATCTATCTCTATCTATTTATCTATCTATAGTGGTTTAGCTCACACTAATTCTATGTTATTCCACTTTCACATCCACTCCCTACACACTGGAGAGAGCTCTGGAACAATACAGGTGCACAACCTTTTATCCGAAAGCCTTGGGACCAGACACTTGTCGGATTTCGGACATTTTCGGATTTCCGAATGGAAGATTTTTAGCGTAGATTAGGTAGGTAGCGCGGGCGGCTTGAAAAGTCTGGAGCGACTGCCTCCTCCCCGGAGACCGGGGAATCATTGTAAATCATTGCATAAATGTTAGTCAGTTATTTTGGAGGGATTTTATGGGTGGTGGTGGGTGGGTGGGTGAAGGGGTAAACTTTAATTCTTAGTCCCCTACCTGGTCGGCGACTCCCAACATCGCGGAGCTGGGGGCTCCGTCCGGCCGCGGGCGGCGCCGGTTGTAGCTCCGACCCCGGCAACTCGACCCCTGGCTGCGAGGCGCTCCAAATCCAGCGCCGCCCGCAGCCCCAGCAGCGCTGGGATACCAGCGGGAAGCGGGCAATGCCTTACCGGGTCGCTGTGCGGTAAGCTCCAGGGCGCTGAGGCCGCCTTCTCCCAACGTTCGCAGAGCTGGGGCTGCGGGCGTCCTGCCGCGGGCGGTGCTGGATTTGGAGCGCCTCGCAGCCAGGGGTAGAGTTGCCGGGGTCGGAGCTACAATCAGCGGCGGCCGCAGCTCCAGCTGGGAGTTGGCGGCCACAGAGCTGCGGAGCTTACTGCACGGCGACCCGGTAAGGCATTGACCGCTCCCCACCTCTCTGACCAGGTAGGGGACTAAGAATTAAAGTTTACCCCTTCAACCCCCCCCCCCCCCTTCACATAAAAGTCATCCAAACTAACATTTAAGCAATGATTTACAGATGTTTAAGTGTCTCCCCGGTCTCCGGGGAGGAGGCAGCCGCTACAGTAGTACAGACCTGGGTTGACCGTGGGTCGTTTCGGGTCAGGTTTAGCGCCAAACGCGAGCTTTGGTGTGCAGACGACATCCTGGAAAAAATGGCCGGTTTTCGGAGTTTTTCGGTTTCCGGAACACCGGATAAAAGGTTGTGCACCTGTACCATCAAAGATCCTTACGAAAGATGCTGAGGATCAGCTGGGAGGACAAACGCACCAACACCAGCATTGTGGAGGAAGCCAACATGACCAGCATCACCACCACAATAATGCAGCACCAACTTCGAGGGACTGGCCGTGTCATCCGCATGACCAACACACATCCCCCTAAACAAATCCTGTACTCTCAATTGAAGGAAGGTCGGCGAGCCCCCGACGGGCCAAAGAAACGCTTCAAGGACAACATCAAGAACAGTCTGAAGAAATCCCACATCACATCAAGCAACTGGGAGCACATTGCACAGGACAGGCGCTCCTGGAGCAAACCCATGCAGGAAGGAGCTGCATGTCACGAAACGCAGGGACAAAGCGACAGCACCGTAAGGAGAGAGAGAGAAGGGGGCTCGACAACTACCACCCACCGCCAGTCTCCATTGCACACGTTGCACCAAGGTGTGTGGATTGTGGATCGGCCTCTATAGACGACCCTATGGAGAGGAGAGGGCAGTCATGCTTGTTTCGAGTGACCGCCGATGATGGGGGGGCAATTTGTGGAGCCCAATTAACCTACAAACCTGCAAGCCCTTCACCCGGCGAAAACACAGAGTCACAAGAGAGAACGTTCAAACTCCACAAAGCTGAAGTCTGAAGAAGAGTCTCAACCCGAAACGTCACCCATTTCTCTCCAGAGATGCTGCCTGTCCCACTGAGTTACTCCACCATTCTTTGATTTAAACCAGCATCTGCAGTTCTTTCCTACGCATCGTTTATTTAGTGTAGAGATACAGCACAGGAACAGGCCCTTCGGCCCACCGGGTCCACACCGAACCTTGATCCCCATACACTAGAGTTTACACACTCTGCCGTTACCACCTTGCTACAATCTGTTGTATCGTCCTGCCTCCACTCATACCAGTCTCACATACTCGTGAGAAGTTTGGCTCAGCCTAAACTATGGGGGTGATGGTTGGGCAAACTTTCAGTACTCATAAGACAAGAGTGGAAGAATAAATGTGTGAGCCATGTGCTGGAGCTCCTGAGTGGTAATAGAGCCATATAGAGTCACGCACAGTGTGGAAACAGGCCCTTCGGCCCAACTTGTCCAGGCTGGCCAACATGTCCCTGCGATTGGTCCATATCCCTCCAAACCAGTCCTATCCATGTACCTTTCTAAAACATCAGGATAGTCCCAGCCTCAACTACCTCCTCTGGCAGCTCATTCCATACACCCACCACACCTTGTGTGAAAAAGTTACCCCCTCAGATTCCTATCAAATCTTTTCCCCTTCACCTTAAACCTATGTCCTCTGTCCCTCGATTCACCTACTCTGGGCAAGAGACTCAATCTATTCCTCTCATGATTTTATACACGTCTATTAGATCATCGTCATCTGATCCTCCTGAGGATCCACGTTCTCCTGTGCTCCAAGGAAGAGAGACCCGGTCTACTCAACCACTCACTGTAGCTCACACCCTCTAGTCCTGGCGACATCCTCGTTAATCTTCTCTGTACCCTTTCCAGCTTGACAACATCTTATGCCCCTGTCCCACTTAGGAAACCTGAATGGAAACCTCTGGAGACTTTGCGCCCCACTCAAGGTTTCCGTGCGGTTCCAGGAGGTTTTTGTCAGTCTCCCTACCTGCTTCCACTACCTGCAACCTCCGGCAACCATCTGCAACCTCCCGGAACCGCACGGAAATCAGTGGGGCGCAAAGTCTCCAGAGGTTTCCGTTCAGGTTTCCTAAGTGGGACAGGGGCATTACCTATAACATGGTGCCCAGAACTGAATGCAAGTCAAGTCAAGTCAAGTCAAGTCAAGTTTATTTGTCACATACACATACGAGATGTGCAGTGAAATGAAAGTGGCAATGCTCGCGGACTTTTGAGCAAAAGACAAACAACAAAACAACCAAACAAATTATAAACACAATCATAACACACATATTCTTTTACATAATAAATAATGGAAGGAAAAACATTCTGTAGAGTTAGTCCCTGGTGAGATAGGCGTTTACAGTCCGAATTGCCTCTGGGAAGAAACTCAAAATGCAGCCTCACCCACGTCTTGTACAACTGCAACATGACCTCCCAACTTCTGTGCTCAGTATCGGGACAGATGGGAATATTTCAAACAAAAAGCAAAAGTGTTGGTGGAACTCAGGGTGTCAGGCAGCACCTACCTAAATGACTTATTCATTCTGGTGGAGTGGAGAGGAGATAGCTGGTAAGAAGGGGCGAAGTGAAGGCGTGGGGCAAGAGCTGGCAGGTGATAAATGGATCCAAGAAAGGAGGAGTGGCTGTTTAAAGTTTAGAGATACAATGCGGAAACAGGTCCTTTGGCCCACCGTGTCCGCGCCGACCAGCGATCCCCGTAGCCCAGCGCTATCCTCAACACGAGGGACGATTTACAATTTTTACCAAGACTAATTAATCAATTTAATAACTTTTGTTAAGCAGAAATTATTAATACACAGAGGTGCTCACGTTAACTGATCATATTTCAGGAGAAGTCCTTGAGCACACAGTTTGAAGTACAGATCATGGGTGCAATTGTTTCGCATGACAAAGTTGATACCACAGTGGCGCAGCGGGTAGAGCTGCTGTCTCGCAGCGCCAGTGTCCGATCCTGACCTCGGTTGCTGTCTGTGTGGAGTTTGCACGTTCTCCCTGTTGCCTCGTGGGATTCCTCCGAGTGCTCTGGTTTCCTCCCATATTCCACCTCAGCGCAAGGGCTCAGCTCGAGCCCACAAGGAAACAGCCTCGCAGCAGCAACAACTTTATGTTAGAAGTCCAACGTGCATGTATAACAAACCTTTTATGCCTGAATAAAGTAACCCACTTGTTCACCACGTTTGGTGCCTCTTCAGGGTTAAATAATATCCATTGCTTGCAGAGACTACAGTTGTATATTTAACTCTGATTAAGCAGTTAACTAATTGCATTTAAAGGGGTATTAAGAAACTATTTCCTTTGGTGGGGGTTGCTGGAACATTACCTTATGATCTGAAATGGATGATTTAAGCTGGAGAAGTGAAGAACTATTTGTGTAGGCAGCACAGTGTCACGGCTGGTGGAGTTGCTGCCTCACAGCGCCAGAGACCCCAGTTCAATCTTGACCTCAGGTGCTTCCTGTGCAGAGTTTGCTCATTCTTCCTGTGACCAGGTGGGTTTTCTCTGGGTGCCCCGGTTTCTTCCCACATCCCAAAGATATGTGGATTTGTAGGTTAATTGGCCTCTGTAAATTGCCCCTAGTGTGTATGGAGTGGATGAGAAAGTGGGATAACATAGAACTGATTTGAATGTGCTTAGTTTAGTTTTGAGATATTTACTTCGAAATACGCCCTTCGGACCACCGAGTCTGCATATTAATGCCCCTGTCCCACTTAGGAAACCTCTGGAGACTTTGCGCCCCACCCAAGGTTTCCATGCGGTTCCCAGGAGGTTGCAGGTGGTTGCCGGAGGTTGCGGGTAGTGGAAGCAGGTAGGAAGACTGACAAAAACCTCCGGGAACCGCACAGATACCTTGGGTGGGGCGCAAAGTCTCCAGAGGTTTCCGTTGAGGTTTCCTAAGTGGGACAGAACCATAACACTCCTACACACACTCGGGACAATTTTACATTCACACCAAGCCAATTAACCTACAAACCTGTACTGGGAGGGAACCAAAGATCTCTGAGAAAACCCGCACCCGTAGTCGGGATCGAACCCAGGTATCTGGCGCTGTGAGGCAGCAGCTCCACCACTGTGCCGCCCATGATCGATGGTCAGCATGGACTCGGTGGGCTGAAGGGCCCGTTTCTCCAAGCTACTTGCGCACACAGGGATAATAGAAAATTCAGAACTAACTTTCCTCAATAAGATTATAGAACCTTTTGCAAACTGGAAACTTGGATCAATAGGTGGGAGCAGGTAGAAACGTTTGAAGGCGGCAGGAAAATCACTGCGCATCCTACGCCAACAATGTCAAGATTTGCAATCAGGACACGCCATAAATGTCTGATGCTGCTGAACAGCAATTATCAGCTGGGCTGTTTACACAAGGGATCAGACTCATGTCTCATTAAATACAGGGATGAGGCAGTAGCTCGGAGAATAGCTAATGTTCTGATTTTTAAACAAAAGGTCAAACCCAGGCCTGGGAATTCCTGGCCAGTTACTTTGACATGTACAAAGGGAGTCGATTATAAAGTCAATCACTCGAGCACATTAAAAAAGATTAAAAGACTTAACAGTTCAACGACAGACTTATTAACCAAAGCTCATTGATTTATTCTTCTTTGTTCCATACTGTTGTCATCCAATTCTACCCGGGTCCCTTCACTATAGACTGGAGATGATTAAAAATGCACAGCGGTAGAGTTGCTGCCTTGCAGAGCCAGAGACCAGGGTTCGATCCTGACTACGGGTGCTTGGCTGTACGAAGTTTGTACGTTCTCCCCGTGACATGCGTGGATTTTCTCCGGGATCTTCAGTTTCCACTCACACTCCAAAGGCGTTCAGATTTGTAGGTTCAGTAACAATTAGTACGGGAGCACCTCAAGGCCGCGTGCTCAGCCCCCTGCTGTACTCACTCTATACTCATGACTGCGTAGCCGGACATAGTGCAAACTCCATCATCAAGTTCGCTGATGACACCACTGTTGTGGGATGTATCACTGATGGTGACGAGTCAGAGTATAGAAGTGAGATCGACCGACTGACCAAATGGTGCCAGCGCAACAACCTGGCCCTCAACGCCAGCAAGACCAAGGAACTGATTATGGACTTTAGTAGGGGAAGGATGAGGACCCACAATCCTGTTCATATCAACAGGAGAGGGTCAATAACTTCAAATTCCTAGGCGTGCATATATCAGATCTTTCCTGGACCCAGCACACCGATGCAATTGTAAAGAAGGCACATCAGCGACTCTACTTCCTGAGAAGATTACGGAGATTCGGCATGTCGAAGAGGATTCTCCTAAACTTCTACAGGTGCACAGTAGAGAGCATTCTGACTGGTTGCATCATGGCCTGGTTCGGCAACTTGAACGTCCAGGAGCGAAAAAGACTACAAAATATTGTAACCACTGCCCAGTCCATCACCGGCTTTGACCTCCCCACCGTCGAAGGGATCTATCGTAGTCGCTGCCTCAAAAAGGCAGCCAAAATCATCAAGGACCCACACCATCCTGGCCACACACTCATCTCACCACTGCCATCAGGAAGAAGGTACATGAGCCTGAAGACTGTAATGTCCAGGCCCAGGTTCAGGAACAGCTACTTCCCCACAGCCATCAGGCTATTAAACACAATGAATAAGCTATGAGCTCTGAACTGCAAAAGACTATATTATTATTTGTTATTTACACTATATTTGTTATTTATTGAACTTTTTCTTTTTTTCCCGTTATTTACAATGTTTACCTGTTCACATATTCTGTTGTGCTGCAGCAAGTAAGAATTTCATTGTCCCGTCCAGGACATGACAATAAAACACTCTTGACTCTTGACTCATTGGCTTGGCATAAATGTAAATTTCCCCCAGTGTGTGTCGAATAGTGTTAGTGTACGGGGATCGCTGGTCGACGTGGACTTAAGGCGGAGATAGATAGATTCTTGATTAGTACGGGTGTCAGGGGTTATGGGGAGAAGGCAGGAGAGTGGAGTTTGGAGGGGGGGGGGGGGGGGGGAGAGAGATAGATCACCCATGATTGAATGGGGGAATCGACGATGGGCCGAATGGTCTAATCTCATGACGTTGGGCCGAAGGGTCTGTTTCCACGCTGTATCTCTAATCTAATCTAATCTAAACTAAACTAATCTAAACTAAACTAAACTAAAATGTTGCATTTTATTGAGTTGCACAATAAATTGGCTAAAGAAACAAAATATAGTGATTCGTCATTTGGTGTGCTTCAACCTGGAGCTCAATGCTCTTAAGACAGTGGAATTGATTGTAGACTTTAGGAGAGCTCCCCCTCCCCCTCCCCTTCTCCCCACTCACCATTAACAACACCACAGTCACATCTGTGGAGTCATTTAAGTTCCTGGGAACCATCATCTCCAAGGACCTTAAGTGGGGGGATACCATCGACTCCACAGTCAAAAAGGCACAACAGAGGATGTACTTCCTACGGCAGCTGAGGAAGCACAATCTGCCACAGGCAATGATGGTCCAATTCTACATGGCCATTGTAGAGTCTGTTCTCACCTTCTCCATCATGGTCTGGTTTGGCTCAGCCACCAAGCACGATACCTGGAGGCTGCAGCGAATCGTCCGATCAGCAGAGAAGATTATTGGCTGCAACCTTCCCTCCATTGATGAACTGTACACTGCAAGGGCCAGGAAGCGAGCGGGCAAGATCATCTCTGACCCCTCTCACCCTGGCCACAAACTCTTTGAATCACTTCCCTCTGGAAGGCGACTCCGGACTGTCAAAGCTGCCACAGCCAGACATAATAACAGCTTTTTTCCACGAGTAGTTGCTCTACTCAACAGCCAAAAATCTGTAGTCTCCTTTTGCTCTGGTAATTTATTTAATTCACATGTTTGATCAATAATGTTTTATTATTAATGCTTTATGTGTCAGTCCTAACTGTCACTGTATGTCAGGTTGACACTTGCGGGCGGAGCACCAAGGCAAATTCATTGTATGTGATTTCTTGGCCAAGAAACTTATTCATTCATTCATTCAAGGATTAGGCTCTTACACAAATCCAGGCGTACACAAACATTCCTACCTAATATTTTAGCTTTGAAAATAGACACAAGTTGCTGGCGTAGCTCAGCAGGTCAGGCAGCATCTCTGGAGAACATGGATAGGTGATGCTTCGAGTTGGGATCCTTCTTCAGCCTGATTGTGGAGGGGTGGGGAGGAAACCAGGAAGAGAGCTGGGTGCGGCACACAGCAAGAGGTGGCCCCTCTCACCTCCATTCGCCTATTATGTGCCAGGCTTCTAAAACTGGACGGCATAGTTTGTGCTTCCTTTGCACTACCTGCCCATCCACCTATCTTCGTATCATCTGCAAACTTGGTCATAAAGCTATCAATTCCATCATCCAAATTATTGGAATACAACATGAAGAGCAGCTGCCCCATCACCGACCCTTGCGGAACTCCGCTAGTCACTGGCAGCCAACCAGAAAAAGCCCCCTTTAATGCCACTCTTTGTCATCTGCCATCCAGCCAACCTGCCATCCATGCTAGTATCTGCCCTTTGATACAATGGGCTCCCATCTTCTTTAGCAGCCTCACATGTAGCACCTTATCAAAGGCTTTCTGCAAATCCAAGTTAACAACATCCACTGACTCTCCTTTGTCTCTCCTGCTATTTACTTCCTGAAAGAACTCCAACAGATTTGTCACACAAGATTTCCCTTTCACAAAACCATGCTGACTTCAATCTATGTGGAAACATCCTCTCCACATCCACTCGATCCAGGCCTTTCACTATTCAGTATGTTTCAATGAGGTCTCCGCTCATCCTTCTAAACACCAGCGAGTACAGGCCCAGCACCATCAAACGTTCATCATAGGTTAACCCAATCAAAGTCTGAAGTCTGTGGAAGGATCTCGACTCAAAATGTCACCCATTCCTTCTCTCCAGAGATGCTGCCTGTCCTGCTGAGTTACTCCAGCATTTTGTGTCTATCATTGGTTTAAACCAGCATCTGCAGTTCCTTCCTACACATTAACTCGTAGGGCAAACGGAATCAGGAGTTATGGATAAAAAGCAGGAACGGGGTACTGATTTTGGATGATCAGCCATTATCATATTGAATAGCGGTTCTGGCTCGAAGGGCCGAATGGCCTACTCCTGCACCTATTTTCTATGTTTCTGTGTTTCTATGTTTCTAAACCAATCTTTTCTGGGATTATTCGCGGAAACCTCCTCTGGACCCTCTCAGTTCACTTCAGTAAACTGTCACGTGTGCCGAGGTACAGTGAAAAGCTTTCGTCGTGTGCTAACCAGTCAGTGGAAAAACCTTACAGGATTGGAATCGAGCCATCCACAGGCTTAAGGTGAGAAGGGAGAGATTCAAGAGGGAAAAACCTGTCAGGAACAGGTTTTTCAATCAAAGGGTAGTTTGTATCAGGAATTAGAGGAAGCTCTTGAAGCAGATACAATTACGGTCTTCAAAAGACATTCAGTTTAGAGATACAGCACAGAAACAGGCCCTTCGGCCCACCGAGTCCTAACCGACCTGCGATCCCCACACATCCCCAGCCATGATCACAGCGAATGGCGGTGCTGGCTCGAAGGGCCGAATGGCCTGCTCCTGCACCTATTGTCTATTGTATACCAATGGACAGCACGGTAACACAGCGGTAGAGTTGCTGTCCCTCAGCTCCAGAGACCCGGGTTCCATCCTGACTACGGGTGCTGTCTGTACGGAGTTTGACGGTTCTCCCCGTGACCTGCGTGAGTTTTCTCCGAGATCTTCGGTTTCCTTCCACAATAAAAAAAGACGAACAGGTTTGTAGGTTAATTGGCTTTGTATAAATGTGAAATTATCCCTGGCATGTGAAAGATAGTGTTGATGTGCGGGATCGTTGGCCGGCACTGACTCGGTGGGCCGAAGGGACTATTTTTGCGATGTATCTTTAAACTAAACTAAATTAAACATTAATATGGGGGAAAAATCTCCTAAAGAGCTTTGTAGAATATTAATCAGATGAAGGTGGAGAATAAAAGCTTAGTCACAGGTAAACCTCAATTTCGTCAAAATGTTTAGAGAAAAAGTTAGAAAGTGTTGGATCCTAACGATCTCTCCACGGAAAATGAGACATAAAACATGAGTATAGAAGTTGGGATGTAATGTTAAAATTGTACAAGGCATTGGTGAGGCCAATTCTGGAGTATGGTGTACAATTTTTGGTCGCCTAATTATAGGAAGGATGTCAACAAAATAGAGAGAGTACAGAGGAGATTTACTAGAATGTTGCCTGGGTTTCAGCAACTAAGTTACAGAGAAAGGTTGAACAAGTTAGGGCTTTATTCTTTGGAGCGCAGAAGGTTAAGGGGGGACTTGATAGAGGTTTTTAAAATGATGAGAGGGATAGACAGAGTTGACGTGGAAAAGCTTTTCCCACTGAGAGTAGGGAAGATTCAAACAAGGGGACATGACATGAGAATTAAGGGACTGAAGTTTAGGGGTAACATGAGGGGGAACTTCTTTACTTAGAGAGTGGTAGCTGTGTGGAATGAGCTTCCAGTGAAGGTGGTGGAGGCAGGTTCGTTTTTATCATTTAAAAATAAATTGGATAGTTATATGGATGGGAAGGGAATGGAGGGTTATGGTCTGAGCGCAGGTATATGGGACTAGGCGAGATTATGTGTTCGGCACGGACTAGAAGGGTCGAGATGGCCTGTTTCCGTGCTGTAATTGTTATATGGTTATATGGTTATATGGTTATAAAAAGCGGGAGTAACTCAGTGGGACAAGCAGCATCTCTGGAGAAAAGGATTGGGTGACGTTTTATAAATATGCTCCGAAAGCTTACCCCCCAAGTCTAGTTCAGCAAAAAAACACTGACTCAAGCACTGGACCAACTATTCTTTATTATTTTAGAATGAACACAAATTCCCCTATACAATACCTAAACCACCACGGGTTCGATCCGTGTCGCTGCCTGGACGAGTCCTTCAGTCTCGTGCAAGCAGACACACTCCAAAAGGCCACGCAGTCCCATGCGCTCTTCCAGAAGATCGACGCCAATCTAAAATGGCCCACGAACCTTGAGGGGCCGAACTACATAGGGGTTACATCACTACACTATTGACAGTTCCCCAAACCAATTACAGAGTCTACTATACAATGTTTGTACTTGGTTTATACTCTCTAGAATTTAGAAGATTGAGAGGGAATCTTATAGAAACTTACAAAATTCTTAAGGGGTTGGACAGGCTAGATGCAGGAAGATTGTTCCCGATGTTGGGGAAGTCCAGGACAAGGGGTCGCAGCTTAAGGATAACGGGGAAATCCTTTAAAACCGAGATGAGAAGAACTTTTTTCACACAGAGAGTGGTGAATCTCTGGAACTCTCTGCCACAGAGGGTAGTTGAGGCCAGTTCATTGGCTATATTTAAGAGGGAGTTAGATGTGGCCCTTGTGGCTAAGGGGATCAGGCGGTATGGAGAGAAGGCAGGTACGGGATACTGAGTTGGATGATCAGCCATGATCATATTGAATGGCGGTGCAGGCTCGAAGGGCCGAATGGCCTACTCCTGCACCTAATTTCTATGTTTCTATGTTTCTCTCAAGAGCTTCTGAAAGGAAGCTAACCAACTGAATAATGCAACATTTACCCTGGAACTCAAAACAATTCTTCCAAGGCTTAACATTTTTTTAAATTTTTTATTTTTTATAATATTTCTATTGGAAGCAGTGTACAAAAGCATATGACATCATATATTTATTGTACAGCTTCCATTTTTAATTTTAACAAAGATGAAATAGAAAAAAGAGAGAAAGAGCAAGAAAGAAGGAAAGTGAAAAAGAAAGTGAATGTGTAAGAATAGAACCCCTAAACTACCAAATGAGTGTAATCAAAGAGTGAGTAAGTAAAAACTTAAAAAAATATATATAAAAAGACAAAAAGGAAAAAAAGGAAAAAAAAACACAAGGTGTTGATATACCTGCTTCATTTCTCACCACACCCAACACCCAGTCATTTGGTTTAGTTTCGAAGTTGTGTTGCACCATACTATCCTTGTAATGAATCAATGAAAGGAGACCATATCTTTGGAAATTGCTCTGATTTTCCTGCGGAGACAAGTCTCATATCTTCAAGATGTAGCGTCTCAGACATGTTTGTAATCCACATTTTAAGAGGTGGGGGAGATGTATTTTTCCAAAATGTAAGTATACGATTTTTCGCCGTTATCAGGCCATAGTTAAGGAAACGTCTTTGAAATATTGATAGCTCAGAGCAGGCTCCTTCTGTTCCGATAATAATCAGTTCTATATGGGGGTCCAGTTTTGTTTTTAATAATTTTGAGAACATTTTAAAGATTTCTTTCCAAAAGTTATGGAGTTTTATGCACGAGGCAAAGGATTGTGTCATAGTTTCTTCTTGAGAGAGACATTTGTCGCAAATCGGAGATACATTTGAAAAACATTTATTCAGTTTAGTTTTTGAGTAGTGGAGTCTGTGGAGTATTTTGAATTAGATTAAAATGTGTCTAACATTAATCGAACAATTATGTATATATAAGAGATATTTTTCCCATCTATCTTTGGAGATTTTTAGGCCTAATTCCTCTTCCCATTCTCTTCTAATTACGTCTGACGATGGGATTTATATATTTAGAAGGATATTGTACAAGTATGATATTAGATTGTTCGTGTCAGAGTTTTTATTCATTCCTTCGTCTAATATATCTGGCAGCAGAGTTTGATAATCGTAGGTATATGTTTTCAAATAATCTCAAATTTGAAGATATCTAAAATATTGATTACTTTTCAGATTGTATTTAGACTGTAATTTCAGGAATGATAGGAGTTTTCCCATCTCGTACAAATCTCCAACCTTTTTCATTCCTAGTCTTTCCCAGAATACTTAAGGAAGTAGCTCCAGAAATAGTGGATGCATTAGTAATAATCTTTCAAAACTCTTTAGATTCTGGAGTAGTTCCAGAGGATTGGCGGGTAGCAAACGTAACCCCACTTTTTAAGAAGGGAGGGAGAGAGAAAACGGGGAATTACAGACCAGTTAGTCTAACATCGGTAGTGGGGAAACTGCTAGAGTCAGTTATTAAAGATGGGATAGCAGCACATTTGGAAAGTGGTGAAATCATTGGACAAAGTCAGCATGGATTTACGAAAGGTAAATCATGTCTGATGAATCTTATAGAATTTTTCGAGGATGTAACTAGTAGCGTGGATAGGGGAGAACCAGTGGATTTGGTATATCTGGACTTCCAGAAGGCTTTCGACAAGGTCCCACATAAGAGATTAGTATACAAACTTAAAGCACATGGCATTGGGGGTTCAGTATTGATGTGGATAGAGAACTGGCTGGCAAACAGGAAGCAAAGAGTAGGAGTAAACGGGTCCTTTTCACAATGGCAGGCAGTGACTAGTGGGGTACCCCAAGGCTCAGTGCTGGGACCCCAGCTATTTACAATATATATTAATGATCTGGATGAGGGAATTGAAGGCAATATCTCCAAGTTTGTGGATGACATTAAGCTGGGGGGCAGTGTTAGCTGTGAGGAGGATGCTAGGAGACTGCAAGGTGACTTGGATAGGCTAGGTGAGTGGGCAAATGTTTGGCAGATGCAGTATAATGTGGATAAATGTGATGTTATCCATTTTGGTGGCAAAAACGGGAAAGCAGACTATTATCTAAATGGTGGCCGATTGGGAAAGGGGGAGATGCAGTGAGACCTGGGTGTCATGGTATACCAGTCATTGAAGGTAGGCATGCAGGTGCAGCAGGCTGTAAAGAAAGCGAATGGTATGTTGGCTTTCATAGCAAAAGGATTTGAGTATAGGAGCAGGGAGGTTCTACTGCAGTTGTACAGGGTCTTGGTGAGACCACACCTGGAGTATTGCGTGCAGTTTTTGGTCTCCAAATCTGAGGAAGGACATTATTGCCATAGAGGGAGTGCAGAGAAGGTTCACCAGACTGATTCCTGGGATGTCAGGACTGTCTTATGAAGAAAGACTGGATAGACTTGGTTTATACTCTCTAGAATTTAGAAGATTGAGAGGGGATCTTATAGAAACTTACAAAATTCTTAAGTGGTTGGACAGGCTAGATGCAGGAAGATTGCTCCCGATGTTGGGGAAGTCCAGGACAAGGGGTCACAGCTTAAGGATAAGGGGGAAATCCTTTAAAACCGAGATGAGAAGAACATTTTTCACACAGAGAGTGGTGAATCTCTGGAACTCTCTGCCACAGAGGGTAGTTGAGGCCAGTTCATTGGCTATATTTAAGAGGGAGTTAGATGTGGCCCTTGTGGCTAAGGGGATCAGGGGGTATGGAGAGAAGGCAGGTACGGGATACTGAGTTGGATGATCAGCCATGATCATATTGAATGGCGGTGCAGGGTCGAAGGGCCGAATGGCCTACTCCTGCACCTAATTTCTATGTTTCTATGTTTCCCAATAAATAAACGTTTTATCTATAATAGATGGTTTGAACGACGGGTTATTAGCTATTGGTGAAAGAAGAGATAGATTTCTTAGATTAAAAGTAGATTTTACTTGTCTTCAAATTCGTAAAGTGCTGTGAATAATCGGATTTTTCTCATATATTGTGTTCTTCAACTTTATTGGGGAGAGAAGGATCGCGCATATATTAAAAGGTGAGCAATCCTCTCTCTCCATTACTAACCAGTCTACCTGTTGGCATGCGTTATCCAACCAGTAAATTACATTTTTAATATTCGCTGCCCAATAGCAGTATAAGGAATTGGGGAGCGCCAATCCACCCATTTCTTTTGGTTTACATAGATGACGTTTATGAATTCTATGTGATTTATAATCCCAAATAAAGTTTGTAATCCGGGAATCAAGATTTTAAAAACATTTTATAGGTAGATATATCGATTGATATATATTGATTGAAATAAATAGAGAATTTGTGGCAGGAAAATCATTTGTATGGCATTTATTCTGCCTATTAGAGACATCGGAATTGTTTTCCAGAATTGAATAAGAGCATTTAATTTAATAACTAGAGGCAGAAAGTTTGCGTTGAATAAAGAATTATATTTTCCGGATAATTGTATACCCAGATATTTACATTTTTCTGTAGCAATTCAAAAAAGGGTATTTTAAAAGGTGTGTTGGCTTGCGGTTTTATTGCCATAATTTCACTTTTGTTCCAGTTTATTCTATATCCTGAGAAGGAACCAAATTCCTCGATAAGATTGAATATATTTGGAATACTAACTTGAAAATTGGTGATGTATAATAATACATCATCTGCATATAATCCAAGGGCAAATAACAGGGGTGATAATGCACAACCCTGTCTATTGCCCCTGGATAGTTGAAATTTCAGGGAAAGAATGTGGTTGGTCAGTATTCTGTCAGTTGACCTATCATATAGTAATTTTAGCCATGAAATAAAATTATCTCCCATCTGAAATTTTTGCAGTACTGTGAAAAGGTATTTCCATTCTACCTGGTCAAATGCTTTTTCTGAATCTAATGAGATAATTGATGTCTTCTTCAATTTTGTGTGAGTACTTTATATTAAAAAGATGTCTCAAATTATTAAATGAATGTCTCTTGGGTATGAACCCCGTTTGATCCGAATGTATTAATTTATTAATGTATTTGCTTAATCTTCTTGCCAAAGTCTTCGCTAATATTTTCTGATCTGTATTTAGCGGGGCAATTGCTCTGTATGAACTGGGGTCTTCTAGATCTTTATCTTTTTTGGGTATAAGTGTGATAGTTGATTCAGCTAGTGTTTCTGGGAGTGTCTGTTCTTTAAATGCATATGTATAAAGCTTGTGTAAATGTGGTGAAATTACCTAGTGAAATCTTTTATAAAATTCATTACTGAACCCGTCTGATCCCGGTGTTTTACCGTTCTTCAGTGAATTTATTGCCTCTTCTATTTGTTTGATTGAAACCTGTGCTCCTAATTCCTCTTGTTCCAGCGGGTTAAGTGTTGGGAGATTGCAGTTGTCCAGAAAGTTTGTAAGTTTACTGCTTTCTGTTGATGTTTTGAATGTATATAAATTTTGATAAAATTAGGCAAATCTTTCATTAATGTCTTTGGGCAGCATTAACAATTCCCCGTTGTCTGATTTAATTTTTGGAATAGCCTGATCCTTTTCAACTTTTTTCAGCTGACGTGCCAAAAATTTGTGGCTTATCGCCTAATTCGAAAATTTCTTGTTTTGTAAATTGAAAAAATCTAATAGCTCTTGCAGATAAAATTTGGTTTAGTTTAAATTTCAATATTGCTATCTTGTTGTGCTTATCTATAGTTGGATCTTTTGCGTTTTCTAAATCAAGTTGTGTAATCTGTTCTAATTGCAATTGTTCCGTCCTATTTTTTTTATTTTGAAAAGCTTGGTATGAAATAATAGAACCTCTAATAAACGCCTTAAAAGATTCCCATAATAGGGAGGGTGAAATATCTGTGGTATCGTTGGTCTCATAGAAAAGTTCCATCTGTTGTTTTAAATATTTACAACCATCCGGATTGTTTAGTATTTGAGGATTAAACCTCCGAAACGATTTTTTATTGAACTTTCCTTCTAGTTTTAAGGAGAAGGTTAACGGAGAATGATCAGAGATGACATTATTATGGTGTTTAGGGTTAGTTGTAAAGGGGATTAATTTTGTGTCCACTAGGAAATAGTCAATACGTGTATAGGTTTTATGTACTGATGAATAAAAGTGGTATTCTCTTCCGGCAGGGTTTCCAATCCTCCATACATCTGATATATTTGTATTTTTTATGTATGTATTTAAAAGTTCACTGGATTTTGATTTTGTATTAAGTCTCTTTTGTTGGGCAGATTTATCAAGGTATTGATCCAGAACGCAATTGAAATCTCCCCCGATTATCACGATTGGACTCAGAGATTTTATTCAGGATTTTATTAAAGAATTGAGAGGTTATCCAATTGAGAGGTTATCAAAATTAGGAGCATAAATATTTACCATAGTGAGTGGGTTAGAGAGTATCTCTCCAGAGACTATAACATACCTCCCCTCTTTGGCTGCGATGGTATTTTTATGTTTAAACTAGACCAATGGCAGACCCGTTGGGTCTGCTCCCCCAACGCAGCTGTTCCCTACCCGTAGCCGTTCCCTACCCGCAGCCCCCACGGGAGACGTGGTCCTCGAACTGAAGCCGTTCTTGAAAGGCCAAATTAAATGGCGTCTCTTGAGGTTGAAATGCGGGCGCCAGCAGCCGTTATGGTCGCTGGCCAGCAGGAGGCGACAAAATGAGTGTGTGTGGGGGGGGGGGGGGAGAAGGATTTGATTAAAAACGTGTACTTAAAGGCGACGAAATGTAATGAGGAGCGGCATACTTAGAAAGAAAAGCGAAATCTCCACCGAAATGGAAAAGATCTGGGAGATTGAGCGTCTGGATTTGGCGTGGCAGTGAATCAAAGGAAGAAAGTAAAAGGATCCATTCCAATTGGGCATCTGCGAGTATCGGGCATTCCGATTG
The DNA here is from genome assembly GCF_028641065.1 of Leucoraja erinaceus. Taxonomy (NCBI): domain Eukaryota; kingdom Metazoa; phylum Chordata; class Chondrichthyes; order Rajiformes; family Rajidae; genus Leucoraja; species Leucoraja erinaceus. The sequence goes on from NC_073377.1 coordinate 1,169,803, forward strand.
GACATCTGCGAGCATCGGCCATTCCGATTGGACATCTGCGAGTATTGGGCACGAATCAAAAGGCAGAAAGGCAGCCAGTCGTCAGGCACAGAGTTTTATAGATATATAGATAGATGGTATGCCTTTACGAATTATAATTGCGGTACCCCTGGATTTAGAGAGATAGGAGGAGTGATATGTTTGACCGATCCAATTGGCCTTCAGCCTGGTCTGAGCTTGAACTTTCAGATGTGTTTCCTGTAGAAATATTAAATCGGCATTGAGTGATTTTAATTGGGCAAGAATCTTACCCCTTTTAATTGGCTCATTAGTACCCCTTATATTCCAGCTACAAAACGTAATTCCTCCTGTACGTAATAACTCATGGATCTTAATCTAAAATGCAAGATCATAACCGAATAATGATTCATTCCTTTTTTATTCTTTAGATCTATGATCTCTAGTTAAAATGTATTGGATTGATATACTAATATATGTTTAATCGATTTGGGTGGACAAATTCCCAGATATGCCCAGGCCAAACTGACAAAGAATCACCCAAGTTGGAAGGGAGTAAAACAGGTGGCAGGTAACATTCTTGGTTGACCCCTTCCAGCCAGCTGATTCTTACCCAAATATCTGTCTTCTATGTTAAATACAGTATTTAAATAGTTAATACTTATTCAGTTTAAGATATCAGAGGAACTAATTATAGTACATGTTTGCTTGTTTTATCTTTGAATATATTACCCAGTTTTGACCTGCTCTTTCTTTTTCATAATACTTGTTCATAGGGAACGGAGCTTAATGTAATTTTACACCTACAGAAGGTTACATCAATTTTTCTTCCACCATTAGGTGTTTTTTTCACACAGTATTTTTAAATACTGTTTTTTCATATCAATTATGTTATTTCGCACTTTTTTTCCTTTTTCTTTTTAGGGCACCTTTTCATGGGATATACCTACAGAGTTCAGCAGCTGGGAGGAGCCACCCAACACCCAGAAGCTTGAGGTACTGTGTTGCACCATCTGAAATAAAGGAACCTATGAAACTTACAATGCAAGACGACCCTCAAAAGAAAGTTCAAGGCTTAGCATTTTGACCAATCAACAAATAGCGGTGGTAACTGTCTCTCAACATTATTTACACTATTTACAATCCCCTTTGCAGCGATCCAATCAAAGCGATGCATTTGAGTTTCTTTTGTAGATTGTTATACATTATATCAATTAGGAGGAACTTAGAAGAACACCTGGGTCCTTCACCATCCTGCATATCAATCTAGGCTTAGACTGGCCGGCGCCATCCACAGCCTGTAAATTTCCACTGACAAAGGTTAAGCAATTCCGACAAATGCTGGGACCCTCCATTTTATGCTGTCTTTAATTTGGTCAATGTTAACAGTTTCGGGTCAAGACCCTTCTCCACGGAAAGAAATGGATTAATGGGTGTGATGCTATTTTCAGTCCAAGATACACATTCTGGTTAGAAAATAGAACCGCACAGGACAAGAACAGGCCTAGACCATCGCGTATCTACCTGTACTTACCCACTCCCTCCATACCCACATGCCCATCCAATAGAGTTGAGTCCATGCAGTTTATGGCCACGTGCAGCGAGGTACAGTGAAAAGCTTTCTTTACGTACTAACCAGTCAACGGAAAGCCAATACAAGATTACAATGGCCATCCACGGTGTATATAGATACATGATAAAGGGAACAATGTGAATAACGTTTAGTGCAAGGTAAAGCCAGTAAAGTCTGATCAAAGATAGTCCGAGGGTCACCAATGAGGTAGATGGTAGCTCTGGATTGCTCTCTGGTTGTGGTAGGATGGTTCAGTTGCCTGATAACAGCTGGGAAGAAACTGTTCCTGAATCTGGAGGTGTGCGTTTTCACACTTCTGTCCCATTTGCCCGATGGGAGAGGGGAGAAGAGGGAATGGCCGGTGTGCAACTCGTCCTTGAATATGCTGCTGGCCTTGCAGAGGCAGCGTGACATATAAATGGAATCAATAGAAGGGAGGTTTAGGAAGGAACTGCAGATGTTGCTTTATACCGAAGATAGAAGGGAGGCTGTTTCGTTTGAATGCAAAATAAATTGAATGCAAGGTGAATAAAGAACAAACCAAATCACATCTGTTTAAATTTTATTATGGATAATAAAAATCACTCATAACGATCAAAACATAATTCATACATTGCTTCCTAAGAACAAGGACTTGTTGCCATAACAAGAACACTACTTGGACAAAATGGTGTTACATGGTGATGGGGGGAGGGGGGGAGGGGTGGGTGGGGGGTGGGTTGGGGGGGGGGGGGGGAGAGAGGGAGAGGAGGAGAGACATTGTACACCACATAACTGAACACCTAGATTCCAAATCAGAACACCGACATTGAGAGAAAAAAAAGCTACTGCATGAAAAGGAATGGTTGACGTGGGCGAACTCGTGAGGTTAAACCTTTCCACTCCCCACCCTGGCGCGGTGGTTGTCGTGAACAGCCGGGGGGGGAGGGGGGGAGCTCGATGATCAACGCTGACCCGTTTTACATCGTCCAACGCGATCACACTCAGAAAAATATCAGCCTGGTTTTAGAAAGACTCTGTACAGAAACAACAAGAACTCTTTATAAAATATGCTTGATAACAATTCATAAACTGGTACAATGCTGAACAGCCTGGGACCTGACTGGACAAGCTTTTGAAGGGCGAGCTCACAGCAGGCATTGCTTAGAAGGGTTAACAGCCCAATATTTCCCCTCCCCCGCCTTTCTCATTCTGTAATATTTTAGCAACACAAGGCTCAATTTGGTATCAATCAATGAGTTCATTTTTTATTCATTACTCCTATCTACTGACTGCGATTTTGTTTAGTTTAGAGATACAGCACGAACACAGGCCCTTCGGCCCACTGATTCCACGCCGACCAACGGTCACCCGAACACTAGATCTGCCATACACACTAGGGACCATTTACAGAAGCCAATTAACCTACAAACCTGCACGGCCTGACCGGAAATGTTGTCTATCCACGTCCTCCTGAGAGGTAAACCAGAGGGGTAGATCTGGGTACAAGCCAGCATCTGGCACATCACTACTACGCACATCCTCCAGAGATTCTGCCTAAGCTGCTGAGTCACTCCGGCAATTTGTGTTCTCGGCAAGATTCCAACATCTGCAGTTCCCTGCTTTGCCAATCTTCCTCCATTTAATCCTGAGCAAACAAATTATTTTCATTCATTCCGCATTTCCCCGTCACATGGTGGAAACCACAACCAACACTCATGATTGAGGAGAATAAGCCGCTGGTTCAATATGTGGTCACATGTTCCTTGGGACCATGGGGCCAGTTGGACATGTGGCCACAGCCCACTTGCTCATTTTCTCGGAGCTCAACTACATGTTGGACATCCGGAAAAACACCAAGGTCGGCACGGTGGCGCAGCGGTAGAGTTGCTGCCTCACAGCGCCGGAGACCCGGTTCGATCCTGACTGCGGGTGCTGTCTGTACGGAGTTTGTATGTTCTCCCCGTGACCTGCGTAGTTTTCTCCGAGATCTGCGGTTTCTTCCCACACTCCAAAGATGTACAGGTTTGTAGATTAATTGACTTGGTAATAATGCATGAATGTAAAATTGTCCCTAGTGTGTGGGCGGGATAGTGTTAATGTGCCGGGATCGCTGGTCGGCGCGGACTAGGTGGTCCGACGGGCCTGTTTCCGCGCTGTACCTCTAAACTAAACTAAAGGTGGATAAATCCCCAGGGCCTGACCAGGTGTAGTCAAGCATGAGAGAGGAGATGATTGCAGCCCTGGCAATGACATTTGTAACTTTGTTATCTACAGATTAAGTACCGGAAGAACACCAAATGTTTAGTTTAGTTTAGTTTCGAGATACAGCTTGGAAACAAGCCCTTCCGCCCACCTGACCAACACTCACCCACCCGTACATTAGTTCTATCCTACACACTAGGGACAATTTACAGAAGCCAATTCATCTACAAACCTGCACGTCCTTGGAATGAGGGAGGAAACCAAAGCCCCTGGAGAAATCAACCAAGATTTGTGGTGAAGTAACCACAAGGGTTGAAGTCATAGATGTTGTCTATATGGACTTTAGCAAGGCCTTTGATAAGGTACCGTACAATGGGCTGTTCGGGAAAGTTAGATCGCATGGGATCCAGGGCGAGCTAGCCGACTGCATAGAACTGGCTCCATGGAAGGAAGCAGAGGGCGATGGTGGGAGGTTGTTATATGGACTGGAGGCCCGTGACTAGTGTGCCTCAGGGATTACTGCTGAGCCCATTGCTGTTTGGGGTTTACATCAACAATTTGAATGAGAATGTAGAAGACATGTAGATTAGTAAGTTTGCAGATGGCACTAAAGTGGGTGGAATTGTAGATAGTGAAGGTGGTTATCAAAAATTACAGCAAGATCTTGATCAGTTTGGCAGGTAGACTGAGAAGTGGTTTAATGGAATGTGAGGTGTTGCATATTGTGAAGTCAAATGTTTCTATGTTTCTATGTGAAGTCAAACCAGATAGAACCCTCATGGTGAATGTCAGGGCCATGGAGAGTGTTGCAGAGCAGAGGTGAGCAGGTGCACAGTCATTGAAAGTGGCGCCACAGGTAGATCGGGTGGTCAAGACGGCTTTCACTACTTTGGCCTTCTTCGGTCAGGGTATTGAGTATAGATGTTGGGATGTTATGTTACAGTTGTACCAGACATTGGTGAGTCTACATTTGGGGTATTGCGTTTAGTTTTGGTCACTCAGTTATTGGAAGGATTTGAAGTTGGAAAGAGTGCGGAGAAGATTTACGAGAATGTAGCGGGACTTGAGGGCCAGAGCTATACGGAGAGGTTTGGTAGGCTCAGACTTCATTCCTTGGAGTTTAAGAAGGAACTGCAGATGCTGGAAAAAACGAAGGTACACAAAAATGCTGGAGAAACTCAGCAGGTGCAGCAGCATCTGTGGAGCGAAGGAAATAGGCAACGTTTCGGGCCGAAACACTTCTTCAGACTTAACCAGTTCATTTTTTATTCATTACTCCTATCTACTGACTGCGATTTTGTTTAGTTTAGAGATATAGCACGAACACAGGCTCCATAGATGATGCTGCACCCGCTGAGTTTCTCCAGCACTTTTGTCTACCTTTTATTCCTTGGAGCGCAGGAGGATGAGGGGTGATCTTATTGAGGTGAATAAGATCAAGAGAGGAATAGATTGGGTAAATTAGTCTTTTACCCAGAGTAGGGGAATCGAGGATTGGAGGACAGAGGTTAAATGCACAGCGTCTTTTGCCCAGAGTCGGGGAATAAAGAACTGGAGGACATGGTTTAGGACCAACCTGGGAGGAGATTGTTGGGGATATTGAAGAGCTTGAAGCCTAGGGAAGTGAGGTTAGGTTTGCCACAGCTCAATGCACAAGATCAGAATGAGAGGATCAGTTGTCTGCAGGGCTGTCGGAGGTGTAATACATGGAGACATTTGATCAATGAGATGTTGGGCAACTGAGGTAAAGAAGTCAGGAGATGTACAAGAATTCAAAATAATAAATATATGTGGCATATGCGATGCATCCCCTTATATTACGTTTTCGTTTTTTTCACGTTTTTTAGACTTTAGCGTTTTACTTTAGACTTTCGACATACAGTGTGAAAACAGACCTTCAGCCACGCCAACCAGTGATCACCCCATACACTAGCACTATCCTACACACTCGGGACAATATACCATTTTTTTCTTAACCAAACCCACTTAACCAACATTTGCATAATTGTAACTACAAACCTGTACTTCTTTGGAGTGTGGGAGGAAACTGGAGCACCTGGAGAAAACCCACGCAGTCACAGAGAGAACGTACAAACTCCTTACAGACAGAACCAGCAGTCAGGATCGAACCCAGGTCATTGCTATTGTAAGGCAGCAACTCTTATCGCTGCACCACTCTGCCACATGCAACCCATCAGATGTATCCCAATTCTCAGAACAATCCCATTTCCCTCTTTCACATATACCCAAAAGCTCCCTTATTCAATTCTCCTCCCACCCACCTAAACACCAGGGGATAGACACAAAAAGCTGGAGTAACTCAGTGGGAAAGGCAGCATCTCTGGAGAGAAGGAATGGGTGACGTCTCAGGTCGAGACCCTTCTTCAGACTGGTTTGGGATAAGGAAAATGAGAGATATAGGCGATGATGTAGAGAGACAAAGAACAACGCATGAAAGATAAGTAAAAAAGTAACGCTGATAAAGGAAACCGGTCATCGTTGGCTGTTTGTTGGGTGTAAACGAGAAGCTGGTGCGACTTGGGTGAGGGAGGGGTAGAGAGAGAGGGAATGCCGGGGTTACTTGAAGTTAGAGAAATCAATATTCCCAGGGGCAATGTTTACAGTGAGCAGAATCAGTCTTTGGAAACCAACGCAAACCATGCACACCCTGGAAATGTGAAACAAGCACAGAAAACATGAGTGATGTTCGGTGGGTAAGGCAGCATCTGCGGTTAATGTTTCTGTTGAAGAGTCCTGGACCTGAAACGTTGGCCATTTCTCTTCCCACAGGTGCTGTCTGACATGCTGAGTTCTCCTACACCTGTTTGCATTTATCTTTCTTTGGGATGCTGCATTTCCAGACTAAAGACGTGGATGGGAGTCAGGAAGGATTCTTCCCGAAGGTAGGAGACAAAAGATTTGCAAGCAATTGCCAAGTGTGCACCAGTCCCTGTTCAAGATCACTGACGTTTGAAAGGCTCTGCGTTGAACAAACAAAAAACGCAACCTCCCACCAAATTTCCTGTGGTTGCGAGGACTAACTGTTAACTCTTAAAGATGGAATTAAATGACAACTGGTTAAAAATAAATGCATTGAGCTCCCATTGAATGCAAAAGTTCCTTAAAACCAGACTCAGGTAATAAGGCGTTAGATCCATTCTCTACTCTTTACAACTATTTATAATAAATGTATCAGTGAAATCCGACCTTGAACAGTACAATATGGGCACAGAAGCTTATGGGCACAGAAACTGGATCTTGGTAATGAATTGTCTTTGAAACCTGTTTAATGGAAACCCAGGGCACAGCTGCTGCTTGACGATGGATACTTGGAACCCGGCTTTAAGGAGACGATCTTGTTGCTGAGGGAGGTCCCCGTATCTTGGCAACGTGCATCCATGACCCCTGTATCCCGGCAACGTGCATCCATGACCCCTGTATCCCGGCAACGGGCATCCATGACCCCTGTATCCCGGCAACGTGCATCCATGACCCCTGTATCCCGGCAACGTTCATCCATGACCCCTGTATCCCGGCAACGTTCATCCTTGACCCCTGTATCCCGGCAACGTTCATCCATGACCCCTGTATCCCGGCAACGTGCATCCATGACCCCTGTATCCCGGCAACGTGCATCCATGACCCCTGTATCCCGGCAAGATGCATTCATGACTCCCGTATCCCGGCAACGTTCCGCATTGGTTGCTAAGGGAGGACCCCCTTATCTTAGCAACATGTCGCCGTGCTTCCCCGTATCCCGCCAACGCGCCACCATGAACCCCTATCCTAGCAACTTGTCCGCATGACCCCCGTATCCTAGCAACGTGCCTCCGTAACCCCAGTACCCGAGCATCGTGCTGCCATGAACCCGTATCCCACCAAAGTGCCGCCATATTTGTGAAGGGAGGTCCCCCTCATATCCCAGCAATGTGCATCACAAAATGGCTTCCCCCCCCCACACCCCTCCCCCCAGAAATATGTGTCGGTAAATGGCTTCCCCAGGCAATGTACACAGTTAATTGGCTTCTCCTGCTGTGATGTGATGTCCGTTTTTCCTTCCCCCGTCACCCCTTCCCCCCCGACCGTTGGTCAGTCCTCGTGATCTTCCCCTCAGGCGGCGGCGGCGGCGATGGTGATGGCAACGGTGACGACGGCAAACCTCTGGCGCCCTTGGTGTAAAATGTCCGGCTGGACCCCGGAGAGGGGGTGAGTGTGGAGCGGGCGATGATGGAGGGGGGGTAGCAGGGTGGGTGGAGGGGGTGGGGTGATGGGCCTGGAGCCACTGCCTCACCTCTTCCCTCACATCCTCGGCGGTAAGAGCAGGGCGGCGAGCGGCAGGCTCCAGAGCAGATGGTGGTCGCAGGCCGAGCCCGAGGCCGATGCCTGGCCCAGCGCCTCAGAGGCTGCCCGGCTCGGCCTCGACTCCTTCCACAGCAGCCGTTCATCAGCCGCCTGAAACACACAACAAACACACCGGTTAAACGCACTCATTGCCTGAAACAATCGGAGAAGCTAAAGAACATTCCGCGGCACAGCGGTAGAGTTGCTGCTGCCTTATAGCGCAGGAGACCCGCGTTCATTCCCGACCACGGGTGCTGTCTGCACGGAGTTTGTATATTCTCCCTGTGACCTACATGGGTTTTCTCCGAGATCTTCGCTTTCCTCCTACTCTCCAAAGGCGTAGAGGTTTGTAGGTTAATTGGCTTGGTATAGATGGAAATTGTCCCTAGTGTGTGTGTAGGATAGTGTTAGTGTGCGGGGATCACTGGCTGTCACGGACTCGGTGGGCTGAAGGGCCTGTTTTCGTGCTGTATCTCTAAACTAAAGTAAACTAAACTAAACATTGAACCAAACAGAATGCATATTGAACACAAGCGTCTAGGACCAGAGGTCATATCCTCAGATTTAAAGAACATTCCTTTGATTAGTACGGGTGTCAGGGGTTATGGGGAGAAGGCAGGAGAATGGGGTTAGGAGGGGGGGAATGATTGAATGGTGGAGTAGACTTAATGGGCCGAATGGCCTAATTCTGCTCCTTTCATTTATGAACTTGTGAACAAATGAGCTAAGGTAGACAAAAATGCTGGAGAAACAGCGGGTGAGGCGGCATCTATGGAACGAAGGAATAGGCAACGTTTCAGGTTGAGACCCTTCTTCAGACTCTGCCTGTCTTCATCTCAGTCCAAAATGGCCTATTCCTTATTCTTATACTGTGACCCCTGGCTCTGAACACCCCCCAATATTGGGAACATTTTTCCTGCATCTACTCTGTCCAATCCCTTAAGAATTTAATGTTTCTAAAAGATCCATGGATTTTCTGCTGGATCTTGGCCCTGGTCTTTCCAATCCAAGAAACACTTACGCTTGTGTTTAATTAGTTCCTGGATCTCTTGAGGATTCCCAGTAACTTTAGTTTAGTTTAGTTTAGAGATATAGCGTGGAAAGAGGCCCTTCGGCCCACCGAGTCTGCTCCGACCAGCGATTCCTGCTCATTAACACGATCCTACACACACTAGGGACAATTTCCATCTATACCAAGCCAATTAACCTACAAACCTGTACGTCTTTGGAGTATGGGAGGAAAACAAAGATCTCGGAGAAAACCCACGCGGGTTATGGGGAGAACGTACGAACTCCGTACAGACAGCGCCCGTAGTCAGGATCGAACCCGATTCTCTGGCGCTGTAAGGCAGCAAATCTACCGCTGCGCTACCGTGCCGCAAAAATCTGAGTGTTTTCTGATGGGAGGCCAAGGATTTTCAAGCAGGTACTAATTATGGTGGGCATCAGGGGAGACCATGCACGCTGGCCATTGCAGTCTCTGTGTTAGTCAGGGATTGGTCACAACAACTGGAACATTTCATACAACATGGAGCTATACAGCATGGAAACAAGCCCTTCGGCCCATCTGGTCCATGCCTACCAAGTAACTTATTAGATGATAAACACTAAATGCTGGAGTAACTCAGCCAGACAGGCAGCATCTCTGGATAGAAGGAGTGGGTGATGCTACGAGCCAAGACACTTCTTCAGACTATGCCCAAAACATCACCCATTCCTTCTCTCCAGTGATGCTGTCTGTCTCGCTGAGTTACTCCAGCATTTTGTGTATATTTCCAGCAGCAGCTGCAGTTTCTTCCACTGCCTTCTGTGGAGGTGCATTCCACAGATTCACGACTCTCTGGGTGAAAATATTTTTCCTCTTCTCAGTCTTAAATGGCCTACCCCTTAAAGCAGCATCTACAGCTCCATCCCAACATAATAGTTGCTACATTTGGTTTGCAGTCAATGGGGTCAAGGCAATAACAGCGGATTAGGTGGTGGTCAGTCCAATAGACTTTTAGACATTAAAGGTACAGTGCGGAAACAGACCCTTCGGCCCACCAAGTCTGCGCCCACCAGCAATCACTCCATACACCAGCATTATCCTACACACTAGGGGCAATTTACAATTTTAACAAAGCCAATTAACCGACAAACCTGTATGTCTTTGGTGTGTAGGAGGAAACCGGAGCACCCAGAGAAAACCCACGCATTCACAGGGGGGACGTACAATCTCCGTACGGACAGCACCCATAGTCAGGATTGAACCTGTGTCTCTGGCACTGTAAGGCAGCAACTCTACCGCTGCGCCGCGGTGCCACCCCTAATATCAATCATACTGTGTTGTAATGTGAATAGACTACGTAAAGCAGGTCTCCCCACTACACATCTACGAATTTTTTATAGGGGGACAGTCAAGAGCACATTAACCCAGGGCATCACTTCCTGGTTCGGGAGCTGCAAGGCGTACGAACGGCACCAACTTGACAGGATTGTGAAGACCGCCAGCAGGATTATTGGTGCTCCACTCCCTTTCTTGCTGGACATATACAGGGAAAGATGTATCAGCAGAGCCATCATCATCATCAAAGATCCCTACCACCCATCGCATCACATAGTCTCCATCCTGCCATCTGGGAAGAGGTACAGGAGCATTAGCTGCAAAACCAGCAGGATGCTCCTCAGCTTCTTCCCGCAGGCTATAAGACTGTTAAACGGACTTAGCCCCCTGCCAAAGTATCGCGCACCAACCACCAACCTGGACACACTGCAGCAGCTGTCGATCGGAACGCCTGTTGATGTTTAGTAGAGAGTAGAGTGTTTAATCTAATTTGTTCACGATATATGTATTTTTATTTCTATTTACTTGTTGTTATTTGTACTGCACACTGAACAACACTGGTTGAGCAACGTTTTTTTGTTTCCTCTGGGTATGTGAGTACTCAGGAAATAACAATAAAGATATACTGATACTGATACTGATACTGATGCAGAAATCCTGGGCTCTCTTGCTTAGACATTTGAATGAATGAATGAATGAATAAGTTTATTGGCCAAGCATTCACATACAAGGAATTTGCTTTGGTGCTCCGCCCGCAAGTGACAACATGACATACAGTGACAGTTAAAAATGATACATAGTGCATTAAATATTAATAATAAAACATTATTGATTAAACAAAGGTTAAAAGGTTATTTTATTGGTCACATACACCTAGGTGTAGTGAAATGCTTCTTGCCAATGCAGCACAGAAAGAAAGAATACAGACATAAAAGTAATAAAGAAATTTAAACATAAAAACATCCCCCCACAATGGTTCCCATTATGAGGGAAGGCACAATGTGAATAAAATAAAATACCAGAGCAAAATGAGGCTACAGATTTTTGGCTGTTGAGTAGAGCTACTACTCGTGGATAAAAGCTGTTTTTATGTCTGGCTGTGGCAGCTTTGACAATCCAGAGTCGCCTTCCAGAGGGAAGTGATTCAAAGAGTTTGTGGCCAGGGTGAGAGGGGTCAGAGATGATTTTGCCCGCTTACTTCGTGGCCCTTGCAGTGTACAGTTCATCAATGGAGGGAAGGTTACAGCCAATAACCTTCTCTGCTGATTGGACGATTCGCTGCAGCCTCCAGGTGTCGTGCTTGGTGGCTGAGCCAAACCAGACCATGATGGAGAAGGTGAGGACAGACTCTACGTTGGCCGTGTAGAATTGGACCATCGTTGCCTGTGGCAGTTTGTGTTTCCTCAGCTGCCGTAGGAAGTACATCCTCTGTTGTGCCTTTTTGGCTGTGGAGTCGATGGTAGCCCCCCACTTAAGGTCCTTGGAGATGATGGTTCCCAGGAACTTAAAGCTCTCCACAGATGTGACTGTGGTGTTGTTGATGGTGAGTGTGGTGAGGGGAGGGGGAGCTCTCCTAAAGTCTACAATCAATTCCACTGTCTTAAGCACATTGAGCTCCAGGTTGTTGCGATGGCACCAGGATGCCAGCTGTGACACTTCCTGTCTGTAGGCAGATTCCTCCCCATCCTGGATCAGTCCAATCAGGGTTGTGTCATCTGCAAACTTGAGAAGCTTGACAGTGGAGTCAGTGGAGGTGCAGTCGTTGGTGTAGAGAGAGGAGAGGAGAGGGGAGAGCACACAGCCTTGCGGTGCTCCTATGCTGTGTGTTTGCGGGTCCGAGATGTGCTTTCCGAGCCTCACATGCTGCTTCCTGTCTGTCAGGAAGTTGGTGATCCACTGACAGAGGGGTTCAGGCACAGTCAACTCGGAAAGTTTGTAGTGTAGTAGCTCTGGCACAATGGTGTTGAATGCAGAACTAAAATCAACAAACAGGATCCTCGCATAGGTCCCCTGGCGGTCTAGGTGCTGTAGGATGAAGTGCAGGCCCAGGTTGACATTCATCCACAGATCTATTGGCCTGATATGCAAACTACAGCAGGGGGTTCGTGATATTTTTCAGCTTGGTCAGCACTAGCTTTTCAAAGGTCTTCATGACTACAGTGTGACAGGCCTGTTGTCATTAAGACCAGTAGTCCTTGCCTTTTTGGTTACAGGGACAATAGTGGAGACTTTGAAGCAGGCAGGGACAGTAGGTTTGCAGGGACTGGTTGAAAATGTCTGTATAGACCGGTGCCAGTTGATATTTAAAATAGGACGTACATGGTAAATGGTAGGGAATTGAAGAATACAGTTGAACAGAGGGATCTGGGTATAACCGTGCATAGTGCCTTGAAGGTGGAATCTCATATAGATAGGGTGGTAAAGAAAGCTTTTGGTATGCTAGCCTTTATAAATCAGAGCATTGAGTATAGAAGCTGGGATGTAATGTTAAAATTGTACAAGGCATTGGTGAGACCAAATCTGGAGTATGGTGTACAATTTTGGTCGCCCAATTATAGGAAGGATGTCAACAAAATAGAAAGAGTACAGAGGAGATTTACTAGAATGTTGCCTGGGTTTCAACAACTAAGTTACAGAGATAGGTTGAATGCAAAGTTAGGTCTTTATTCTCTGGAGCGCAGAGGTTAAGGGGGGACTTGATAGAGGTCTTTAAAATGATGAGAGGGATAGACAGAGTTGATGTGGACAAGCTTTTCCCTTTGAGAATAGGGAAGATTCAAACAAGAGGACATGACTTCAGAATTAAGGGACAGAAGTTTAGGGGTAATATGAGGGGGAACTTCTTTACTCAGAGAGTGGTAGCGGTGTGGAATGAGCTTCCAGCTTGGAAGTGGTGGAGGCAGGTTCGTTGGTATCATTTAAAAATAAAGTGGATAGGCATATGGATGAGAAGGGAATGGAGGGTTATGGTATGAGTGCAGGCAGGTGGGACTAAGGGAAAAAAAGTTGTTCGGCACGGACTTGTAGAGCCGAGATGGCCTGTTTCCGTGCTGTAATTGTTATATGTTATATGTTATATGTTACATAGAGTCATGGAGTTGCACAGCATGGAAACAGGCCCTTCGGCCCAACTTGCCCATACCAACCACCATGTCCCACCTTCAATGTCCTACATGTCTGCATTTGGCCCATATCCCTCTAAACCTATCCCATCCATGTAATTGTCTAATTGTTTCTTAAATGTTGCAAAAGTCCCTGCCTCAACTACCTCTTCCAGCAGCTCGTTCCATACACCCACCACCCTTTATGTAAAAATGTTACCCATCTGGTGGCTATAATATGTCACAAATTATTGGAGGACATGCGTGGGTTTTCTCCGAGATCTTCGGTTTCCTCCCACACTCCAAAGACGTACAGGTTTGTAGGTTAATTAGCTTAGTATAAATGTAAAATTGTCCCTAGTCTGTGTAGGGCAGTGTTAATGTGTGGGCATCACTGGTTGAGCCAAAGGGCCTGTTATGTATCTCTAAGTTAAATGTCTGTATCTCTACATTAAAATTAAACGAAAATGCATTCTAAATCCTGGAGCTTTTCATTTTTAGCAAAAATGTTCCCAGTTAACCTGTGGACTGAAGTAAACTCTATCAGTTTCTGCTTGTGTCCTCCACTTATCTGTTACTTTGTCTGTCGTTCTATTTGTATTGCACAAGGAAGCCATTCTGCCAACAAGATTCCAATTAATTTTGCTCCACTGCTGGATCCTTTGCAAAATGTTCCCTTTTAATTAAATCTCCCTTTAATCTTTTCTCTGTAACTGTGAATGTATGCTTACTGTAAGAATACCAAATGGAACCTAAAGGAGTGTCGATGGAAGTGAATCGGAAGTAAATGCTGAATGGACTCCAAGAAATGTATAACATGGAGGCCATAGTTGACGGAAATAGTATAATGTTTTGAGAGACATTTGGCCAGGTAGACATTCGTCCCTTCGAGCCAGCACCGCCATTCACTGTGATCATGGCTGATCATCCCCAATCAGTACCCCGTTCCTGCCTTCTCCCCGTATCCCCTGACTTCGCTATCTTTAAGAGCTCTATCTAACTCTCTTGAAAGCATCCAGAGAATTTGCTTCCACTGCCTTCTGAGGCAGAGAATTTCACAGATTCACAACTCTCTGTGTGAAAAAGTTTTTCCTCGTCTCTGTTCTAAATGGCTTACCCCTTCTTCTTAAACTCTGGCCCCTGATTCTGGACTCCCCCAACATCGGGAACTTGTTTCCTGCCTCTAGTGTGTCCAAACCCTTAATAATCTTAAATGTTTCAATAAGATTCCCTCTCATCCTTCTAAATTCCGGAGTATACAAGCCTAGCCGCTCCATTCTATCAACATATGACATCCCGGGAATAAATCTTGTGAACCTACGCTGCACTCCCTCAATAGTAAGAATGTCATTCCACGAATTTGGAGACCAAAACTGCACACAATACTCCAGATGTGGTATCACTAGGGCCCTGTACAACTGCGTTTAGAGGTATATAGGTCAAGTCCGGGCAGGTGGGACGTGTATATGGGGCATGTTGGGTGGCATGGCCAAATTGGGCCGAAGGACCTGTTTCCACAATGTTATGACTATGACTCTATGACATGCAGCAAAAGAACCTGTGACTAAATCCAGTGGACACGGGTACTAAATATGGTATCCATGTCTGCATGGTACGGAGGCTTAGCTGGTAGAGTTGCTGCCTTACAGTGCCGGAGGCCCGGGTTCGATCCTGACCTCGGGTGCTATCGTTCGGATTCAGAACTTGAGATTCAGATGGAGTTTGCATGTTCTCCCTGTGTCCACGGGGTGCTCCAGTTTCCTCCCATATCAGTTCAGTTTATTTATTGTCAGGTATATCGAGATACAGTGAAAAGCTTTTGTTGCCTGCTATCCAGTCAGCAGAAACACAATACATGATTACCATCGAGCCATTTACAGTGTACAGATACATGATAAGGGAATAACGTTTAGTGCAAGGTAAAGCCAGCAAAGTCCGGTCAAGGATAGTCCAAGGGGCACCAAAGAGGTAGATAGTAGTTCAAAGGTTAATTGGCATCTCTAAATTGCGTGTAGGGAGTGTACAAGAAAGTGGGATATCATAGAACTGGTGGTGATCGATATTCTAGTGGGACTAAGTTGGCTAAATATAATACGTAAACATAATATAACTGCTGCCTCACAGCGCCAGAGGCTCAGGTTTGATCCTGACCTCGGGTGCTGTCTGTACAGAGTTCACACTTTTTCTCTGTGACTGCGCGGGTTTCGTCCGGGCGCTCCGGTTTCCACCCACATCCCATAGACGTGTGGGTTAATTGGCTGCTGTAAATTCCAGAACCTGGGGCCACAGTTTAAGAATGAGGAGTAGGCCATTTAGAACAGAGACGAGGAAAGCCTTTTTCTCACCGAGAGTGGTGAGTCTGGAATTCTCTGCCTCAGAAGGCGGTGGAGGCAGGTTCTCTGGATGCTTTCAAGAGAGAGCTAGATAGGGCTCTTAAAATAGATACACAATCACACTACAGTAACAGTTGCCTTATTAAATTAATGAAATACAAAATAAAGACCTGGTTGTTACTCACTAAAATTTGTTTTAACAAATGACAATTCAGCAGCAGGAAATTGTAATATGGATAGAAACATAGAAACATAGAAATTAGGTGCAGGAGTAGGCCATTCGGCCCTTCAAGCCTGCACCGCCATTCAATATGATCATGGCTGATCATCCAACTCAGTATCCCGTACCTGCCTTCTCCATACCCCCTGATCCCCTTAGCCACAAGTGCCACATCTAACTCCCTCTTAAATATAGCCAATGAACTGGCCTCGACTACACTCTGCGGCAGAGAGTTCCAGAGATTCACCACTCTTTGCGTGAAAAAAGTACTTCTCATCTCGGTTTTAAAGGATTTCCCCTTTATCCTTAAACTGTGACCCCTTGTCCTGGACTTCCCCAACATCGGGAGCAATCTTCTTGCATCTAGCCTGTCCAACCCCTTAAGAATTTTGTAAGTTTCTATAAGATCCCCTCTCAATCTTCTAAATTCTAGAGAGTATAAACCAAGTCTATCCAGTCTTTCTTCATAAGACAGTCCTGACATCCCAGGAATCAGTCTGGTGAACCGTCTCTGCACTCCCTCTATGGCAATAATGTGCTTCCTCAGATTTGGAGACCAAAACTGTACGCAATACTCCAGGTGTGGTCTCACCAAGACCCTGTACAACTGCAGTAGAACCTCTCTGCTCCTATACTCAAATCCTTTTGCAATGAAAGCTAACATACCATTCGCTTTCTTTACTGCCTGCTGCACCTGCATGCCTACCTTCAATGACTGGTGTACCATGACACCCAGGTCTCGCTGCATCTCCCCCTTTCCCAATCGGCCACCATTTAGATAATAGTCTGCTTTCCTGTTTTTGCCGGATGAGCCTATGTTACTTGCAATGTGGAGACACATTGAGTATTGAAGTCAGGGGATATGGGGAGAAGGCAGGAACGGGGCACTGATTGGGGATGATCAGCCATGATCACATTGAAAGGCGGTGCTGGCTCGAAGGGCCGAATGGCCTACTCCTGCACCTATTGTCTATTGTCTATTGCCCCCCAGTGTATAATGAATGGATGGGAAAATGGGATGGGTGGGATGGGATGGGACGGGTGTGGGCAAGTTGGGCCGACCCGAAGAAGGGTCTCAACCCGAAGCGTCACCCGTTCCTTCTCTCCAGAGATGCTGCCGCCTGTCCCGCTGAGTTACTCCAGCTTTTTGTGTCTACCTGCGGTTTAAACCAGCATCTGCTGTTCCTTCCTGCACATTTCTTGACTAAACAAAGCTGCGGTTGGCATTTTACGGGGAGCCTCCAAAGTAGAGTTCAGTGCCGTACATTCTGATTGTTCAGAACTTGCAAACATATTGTCACATATTGCCCATGAGATTCCCTTTGACCGGATTGATAAACAGTGCCACTCACTCTTCTCCACTTCACCTTACTGTTCCCTGTGGCCTCAATTTATTTTACAGTGATAAGCGCAGACAGGTTGTGACTGCAGTGTATTAATGATCTTATCAGACACACGCTCCTTTCCTGCCTCCAATTCACTTTAATGGCAGGTGGACAAATCCAATTTGAACATACTTGCTGCCGGGCACCCAGTGATTTTACTCCGGGTGTCAAATACAGAAGTGAAACTCAGAGCCAACATATCCTTTACTTTACTTGGAGTTACCGGAGCAAATTTGACGCTGTCAGGTTACACCATGCCACCATCCATCTTTGAGTCCACTGCCGATTCCCATTGTTGGTTTTTAATTTGTCATTGGAATGTAGTGTAATGTACCATTACTAACATGTTTTAGCATTTACTTCATGCTTTAGACATTGGAGATACAGCGCTGAAACAGGCCCATCGGCCCACTAAGTCCACGCCGACCAGCGATCACCCCGTACACTAGCACTATCCAGTTCAGTTTCAGTTTAGTTTATTGTCACGTGTGTGCCGAGGTACAGTGAAAAGCTTTTTGTTGCGTGCTAACCAGCCAGCAGAAAGACAATACATGCTTCCATTCGAGCCATTTACAGTGTGTAGATGCATGTGCGAAAACAGGCCCTTCGGCCCATCGAGTCTGTACCGACCCGCACACTAGCACAATCCTACACACACTAACTAGGGACAAACTACATTTATACCAAGCCAATTAACCCTCAAACCTGCACGCCTTTGGAGCCTGGGAGGAAACCAGAGCACCCGGGGTAAAACCCACACAGGTCACGGGGAGAACGTGCAAACTCCGTACAGACAGCGCCTGTAGTCGGGATCGAACCGGGGTCTCTGGCGCTGTGAGGCAGCTACTCTACCACTGCGCCACTGTGCTGTCAAAGGTGGAGTTAAAATCGCTAACAGTTCAGCTGCTGATGTTGACTCTGACAGCATCTTTATAATCCTTTGTAAATGTAAATAAATAAATCTCTTGGCCTCCATTCTAGTTCTATCGTAGAGGTCCGTTGGTTCTAATTACTTGAAACTGTTTGATCCTGTCATCTTTTTCCCCATTCTTTCAACCTGTATTTAAATGCCATATGAAGAGCTGTCCTAATTGTCCAAGTTCTTCATTGATTGCATTTCCCTATGCATTAGATATCAATGAATCTGCACTGAACCATCTCTGTTACCATCACCCTTACCAAAATGTGGGCTGTAAAACTGATTGAAGAATTCCATTGTGGTGTCACTCAAGTTTTATTTGGACACACTATGTAATCTCAACTTTATATTCTTTAAAACATTTGGACAGGTGCATGGATCGCAGAGGTTTAGAGGGATATGGGCCAAATGCAGGCAGGTGGCGCAGTGGTAGACTTGCTGCCTTGCAGCGCTTACAGCGCCAAAGACCCGGGTTCGATCCCGACTACGGGCGCTGTCTGTACGGAGTTTGTACGTTCTCCCTGTGACCGCGTGTGTTTTCACCGAGATCTTCGGTTTCCTCCCACACTCCAACGACGTACAGGTTTGTAGGTTAATTGGCTTGGTATAAGCGTAAATTATCCCTAGTGTGTGCAGGGTAGTGTTACTGTGTGGGGATCGCTGGTTGCCCTGGACTCAGTGGGCCAAAGGGCCTGTTTCCGATTTGTATGATTCTATGATTCAAGGACTTTAAACCCCAATAAATTATTGACTATTTTAATAGTTATATCCCGTTTAGTTTAGTTTAGTTTAAAGATACAGCGCGGAAACAGGCCCTTCGGCCCACCGAGCCTGTTCCGACCAGCGATCCCCGCACACACGAATGCCCCTGTCCCACTTAGGAAACCTGAACGGAAACCTCTGGAGACTTTGCGCCCCACCCAAGGTTTCCGTGCGGTTCTCGGAGGTTGCAGGTGGTTGCCGGAGGTTGCAGGTAGTGGAAGCGGGTAGGGAGACTGACAAAAACCTCTGGGAACCTCCGGGAACCGCACGGAAACCTTGGGTGGGACGCAAAGTCTCCAGAGGTTTCCGTTCAGGTTTCCTAAGTGGTTCAGGGGCATCAGACTATCCTACACACACTAGGGACAATTTACAATTTTAACATACAAAACCTGGACGTTTTCAGTGGAGTGAGGGTTTAGCACCCGGAGAAAACCCACGCAGGTCACGGGGAGAACGTACAAACTCAGTACAGACAGCACCCGTAGTCAGGATCAAACCCCCGGGTGTCTGGTGCTGTAAGGCAACAACTCTATCGCTGCGCCACCATGCCGCCCAAAGTTGTGATGTTCCTTTAAGTGTCTTGGGAGCCTGAAATCCACCTCGTTTTCAACCAGCCCCAGCTTTGTAACACATTTGATGAAACTACACCTGGTAATGGACTCTGTCCTTTGCAATGTCACAGTTCAGTTACGTTTCAGTTCTGTTTCAGTTTAGTTTATTGTCACGTGTACCAAGCTACAGTGAAAAGCTTTTGTTGTGTGCTATCCAGTTAGCGGAAAGTCAATACATGATGACAATTGAGCCATTTACAGTGTATAGTGTGCAATGATAACAAAATAACGTTTGGTGCAACATAAAGCCAGTAAAGACTGATCAAAGATATTCTGAAGGCATCAGAGAGGAGTTGAAGTAGATACATATGTTGATGGCTCAATGGAACGGCTGGGCTTGTACACTCTGGAATTGAGAAGGATGAGAGGGCATCTTATTGAAACATATAAGATTATTAAGTACACGCTAGAGGCAGGAAACATGTTCCCGATGTTGGGGGAGTCCAGAACCAGGGGCTACAGTTTAAGAATAAGGAGTAAGCCATTTAGAACGGAGATGAGGAAACACTTTTTCTCACAGAGAGTGGTGGGTCTGTGGAATTCTCTGCCTCAGAGGGCGGTGGAGGCCGGTTCTCTGGATACTTTCAAGAGAGAGCTAGATAGGACTCTTAAAGATAGCGGAGTCAGGGGATATGGGGAGAAGGCAGGAAAGGGGTACTGATTGGGGATGATCAGCCATGATCATCCAAATCTGAGGAAGGACATCCAAATCTGAGGAAGGACATTATTGCCATAGAGGGAGTGCAGAGACGGTTCACCAGACTGATTCCTGGGATGTCAGGACTGTCTTATGAAGAAAGACTGGATAGACTTGGTTTATACTCTCTAGAATTTAGGAGATTGAGAGGGGATCTTATAGAAACTTACAAAATTCTTAAGGGGTTGGACAGGCTAGATGCAGGAAGATTGTTCCCAATGTTGGGGAAGTCCAGGACAAGGGGTCACAGCTTAAGGATAAGGGGGAAATCCTTTAAAACCGAGATGAGAAGAACTTTTGTCACACAGAGAGTGGTGAATCTCTGGAACTCTCTGCCATAGAGGGTAGTAGAGGCCAGTTCATTGGCTATATTTAAGAGGGAGTTAGATGTGGCCCTTGTGGCTAAGGGGATCAGAGGGTATGGAGAGAAGGCAGGTACGGGATACTGAGTTGGATGATCAGCCATGATCATATTGAATGGCGGTACAGGCTCGAAGGGCCGAATGGCCTACTCCTGCACCTAATTTCTATGTTTCTATGTTTCTATGATCACATTGAATGGCGGTGCTGGCTCGAAGGGCCAAATGGCCTACTCCTGCACTTATTGTCTATTGTCTATAATGGTGAGGTGTTTTAGATCATGTAATTGTGGTCTACATAGCTACAGGATAGGTACATAGCATTATCATCCATGAACTGCCACTTTGAATGGTTAAAAAAAGGATCCTGACCTAAAACGTCACTTTTCATTCAGAGATGCTGCCTGACCCGCTGGGTTACTCCAGCATTTTGTGTGTGTACCTTGTGATATTATACACCGCAAAAAGGTCACCCCTCAGCCTCCTACGCTCCAAAGAAAAAAAGACCCAGCCTATCCAGCCTCAACCTATAACTCTGGATAGAGGGGATGGGGAGAGGGTGCTCTCTGGGCCTGGAGTGGGAGAGTCTCGGACAAGATGAACAGAGGGCACAGACTCAGAATAAAAGGATAGGACAGGTTTGAAGGGATGTGGACCAAGATGGAATGAGTGTAGCAGGGACATGTTGGTCGGTGTGGGCAAGTTGGGCCGAAGGACCTGGTCCCACACTGTATCACTCTATGACTCTATGACGTACCTTTAGAAAGGAGATGAGGCAGAATTTCTTAAGTCAGAGAGTGGTGAATCTGTGGAATTGATTAGCACAGATGGTTTTGGAGGCTAGGTCAATGGATATTTTTAACGCAGAGATTGACAGATTCTTGATTAGTACGGGTATCAGAAGGTTATGTGGGGGAAGGCAGGAGAATGGGGTTAGGAGGGAGAGATAGATTGAATGGTGGGGTAGACTTGATCGGCCGAATGGTCTAATTCTGCTTCTATCACTTATGGATATGAACAAAATACCCAGGTAACATCTTGGTGTTGGTGTTAGGCGCAGAATTAGGCCATTCGGGCCCATCGTCTACTACGCCATTCAATATTGGCTAATCTATCTTTCCCTCTCAACCCCATTCTCCTGCCTTCTCCCCATAACCCTTGATGCCCACTCTGATCACGAATCTATCAATCTCCACCTTAAAAATATCCATCGCCATCTGTGACAATGAATTGCACAGATTCACCACCCTCTGACAAAATAAATTCCTTCTCATCTCCTTTCCAAAGGTACGTCCTCCTATTGTGGCTATGGCCTCTGGTCCTAGACTCTCCCACGAGTGGAAACATCCTACTACAGCTGTATGTGTAGGAAACTAATGCCCCTGTCCCACTTAGGAAACCTGAACGGAAACCTCTGGAGACTTTGAGCGCCACCCAAGGTTTCCGTGCGGTTCCCGGAGGTTTTTGTCAGTCTCCCTACCTGCTTCCACTACCTGCAACCTCCGGCAACCACCTGCAACCTCCAGGAACCGCACGGAAACCTTGTGTGGGGCGCAGTCTCCAGAGGTTTCCGTTCAGGTTTCCTAAGTGGGACAGGGGCATAACTGCGGATGCTGGTTTAAATTGAAGGTAGACCCATCCTCTCCACATTCACTCTATCCAAGCCTTTCACTATTCGGTAAGTTTCAATGAGATAGCCCCTCATCCTTCTAAACTCCAGCAAATACCGGCCCAGGATCGTCAAACGCTCATCATAGGTTAACCCAATCTTTCCTGGGTTTAGTTTAGTTTATTATAGTCACCTGTTCCGAGGGTTGAGTGAAAAGCTTTTTTGTTGCGTGCTATCCCATCGGTGAAAAGACTATATACACATAGAAATTAGGTGCAGGAGTAGGCCATTCGGCCCTTCGAGCATGCACCGCCATTCAATATGACCATGGCTGATCATCCAACTCAGTATCCCGTGCCTGCCTTCTCTCCATACCCTCTGATCCCCTTAGCCACAAGGGCCACATCTAACTCCCTCTTAAATATAGCCAATGAACTGGCCTTGACTACCCCTCTGCGGCAGAGAGTTCCAGAGATTCACCACTCTCTGTGTGAAAAAAGTTCTTCTCATCTCGGTTTTAAAGGATTTCCCCCTTATCCTTAAGCTGTGACCCCTTGTCCTGGACTTCCCCAACATCGGGAACAATCTTCCTGCATCTATCCTGTCCAACCCCTTAAGAATTTTGTAAGTTTCTATAAAATCCCCCCTCAATCTCCTAAATTCTAGAGAGTATAAACCAAGTCTATCCAGTCTTTCTTCATAAGACAGTCCTGACATCCCAGGAATCAGTCTGGTGAACCTTCTATGCATTCCCTCTATGGCAATAATGTCCTTCCTCAGATTTGGAGACCAAAACTGTATGCAATACTCCAGGTGTGGTCTCACCAAGACCCTGTACAACTGCAGTAGAACCTCCCTGCTCCTATAATGATTACAATCAAGTTGTCCACAGTGTACTGATACCTCATTCAAGCGTTATCTTAGTCCTTGTGCTCGGACCATCCCCGTTGCATTTTGTTCCTACCTGTGTGGGTAGTAACGGACTGAGCGCATTTGCTTCCCGGTGTGACATCTCCGTGCTGTTTATGTGTTTGTTCAGCCACGTCTGGGAAGTGGAGTGGTGACTGCTGGAGCCGGTGTTAAGGTCTGTCCCATTCCCGAATGCTTGAAACGCATTCTCTGCAGATAGAGGAAGACAAGATATCTTTAAACCCAGGAGGTACGCACCCTCGGTCCTGGTTTAGACATTATGCATTCTTGCAGTGCTGGATTTTCAGTTTTAATTAACGCACTGCTTTTTCAATTAGAGTAGAATGAGTTTATATTCTCCAGAGTTTCGTGAATGAGCGATGATCTTATTAAATAATATATACTGTATAGTTAACAACAGACTATCATATTGCCACTGAGAGAATATTTCCCCAGACTGGAGGTTCCCGGATAAAAGGATATGTCTTCACCTCGGGCTATTAATGTCTCTGTTGATGTTTGGGATTTGCAATCTCATAAAGTTCTACATAGCCTTTAGACTTTAGCGATATAGTGCAGAAACAGGCCCTTCAGTCCGACCTGTGATCACCCCGTACACCTTCACTATCCTACACACAGTAGGGACAATTTA
Source organism: Leucoraja erinaceus (assembly GCF_028641065.1). NCBI lineage: Eukaryota > Metazoa > Chordata > Chondrichthyes > Rajiformes > Rajidae > Leucoraja > Leucoraja erinaceus. The sequence continues at coordinate 1,193,778 of NC_073377.1, forward strand.
CAATTATTACCAAAGCCAATTAGCCAACAAACCTGTACGTCTTTGGAGTGTGGGAGGAAACTGGAGCACCCTGTAACAAAGCACGTGGTCACGGGGAGAACGTACAAAGTTCCATACGGACAACACACATAGTCAGGGTCGAACCCTCGGGTCCCTGGCGCTGTAAGGCAGTAGCTCCACCACAGACTAATTGGCTTTGTAAAATTGTAAATTGTCTCTCGTGTGTGTAGGATAGTGTTAGTGTGTGTGGTTGCAGGTTGGCACGGACTCGATGGGCCAAAGGGTCTGTTGCCGCACTGTATCTCTGACCGAAACTAAACTAGAACGGCTCAGCTAGTAATGCAGCATCTGTGGAGGGAAACCATTACCCTTTCCTGTCAGAGCAGAAAGATGTCTTCAACGAATTGCTTTACATTCATTGCGTCAGGGTCCACAATGGAAACATTGGTTGTAAAGCATTTTGGGATTTTAAGTACATTAATTACATGGATAGGATAGGACAGGTTTGGAGGGACATGGGTCAAATGCGGATAGGTGGGACGAGTGTAGCTGGGACATGTTGGCAATTTGGGCTGAAGGGCCTGTTTTCACACTGTATCACTCTAGGACTCTAAATGGTACTTTGGGATGTATGAGTTTTTCTTTTAAGCAGACCAAGGGTAGGAAAAGACAAAAGAGCAAGGTGGGGAAACAGGGCTGACGTGAGAGAGGTGATACCAAGCGTGCGCAGAAGTAAACGCCCAATTGAACACAGAACATTCTGTACAGACTCAGTACTACAGGTAGCACCAGTGGGGAGGGTGATGGGATGAGATGCCAGAGGAGGTAGTTGAGGCAGGTACTATAACAACATTTAAAATACATTTGGACAGATACATGGCTGGGAAAGTTTTAGAGGCATATGGGCCAAATGTGGGCAGGTGGATTAGTATAGATGGGGCATGCTGGTTGGCATTAGTGCGCTAGCACTATCCTACACACACTAGGGACAATTTACAATTTTTACCAAAGCCAATTAGCCTACAAACCTGCACGTCATTGTCAAGTCAAGTATATTCGTCACATACACATACGAGATGTGCAGTGAAATGAAACGTGGCAATGCTCGCGGACTTTGTGCAAAACGACAAACAAACAAACAACCAAACAAACTACAAACAGAATGGAACAGAATCACATATTCTTTTTCACATTAAATATTGTGGGTGGAAGGAAAAAGGGGAAAAAACCCAGTAATTTAAAAAATAAGCAGTAGAGTGCTTCAGTAGAGTTAGTCCCTGGTGAGATAGGAGTTTACAGTCCGAATGGCCTCTGGGAAGAAACTCCTTCTCAACCTCTCCGTTCTCACCGCATGGCAACGGAGGCGTTTGCCTGACCGTAGCAGCTGGAACAGTCCGTTGCTGGGGTGGAAGGGGTCTCCCGTGATTTTATTGGCTCTGGAGTTGCACCTCCTGATGTATAGTGTGAGTGTGTGAGGAAAGCGGAGCACCCAGAGAAGACCCACGCGGTCACGGGGGGGGAAAATGTACAAACTCCGTACAGGCAGCACCCGTAGTCAGGATCGAACCCGGGTCTCTGGCGCTGTAACACAGCAACTCCACCGCTGTGCCACTTGAGATTCAGAGATTTGTGGAAAGGAGGTAGAAACAGGAATCTCTGTGAATCGCTGTGATTTGTCAAAGAGCAGGGGATATTAGAAAGGGTCGATATGGCACAAGATGAAAGCATACCTCCATTTTGTACCACATTGGAGGTGGGTGCCTGGAACGTACTGCTAGGGGCGATGGTGAAGGCATTTAAGAGGCTTTCCGATAAGCACATGGATATATGTAGGGGATTGAGGGGTATGGATCGCATATGGGAAGATAAGGTTGGTTTTCTGTGTGCCACAGCCATTTGTGTTGTGAAGGGTCTGAACCATTCTAAGTGTTAATATGTAAACTGTTGAAATGTAAATTGGATAACTTAATCCTTACAATCCTTACAGAGGAGTAAATGTTTGCAGATGAGTTGAGTTGAGTTTAGTTTAGAGGCGCGGTGTGGAAACAGGCACTTCGGCCCACCGAGTCAATTGATGAGGGTAACCCACTCAATTGATGAGGGTAACGCAGTGGATGTTGTGTATATGGACTTCAGTAAGGCCTTTGACAAGGTTCCTCACTGAAGGTTGGTTAAGAAGGTTCAATGGTTGGGTATTAATGGTGGAGTAGCAAGATGGATTCAACAGTGGCTGAATGGGAGATGCCAGAGAGTAATGGTGGATGGTTGTTTGTCAGGTTGGAGGCCAGTGACGAGTGGGGTGCCACAGGGATCTGTGTTGGGTCCACTGTTGTTTGTCATGTACATCAATGATCTGGATGATGGTGTGGTAAATTGGATTAGTAAATATGCAGATGATACTAAGATAGGAGGGTTGTGGATAATGAAGTAGAGTTTCAAAGTCTACAGAGAGATTTATGCCAGTTGGAAGAGTGGACTGAAAGATGGCAGATGGAGTTTAATGCTGATAAGTGTGAGGTGCTATATCTTGGCAGGCCAAATCAAAATAGGACGTACATGGTAAATGGTAGGGAATTGAAGAATGCAGGTGAACAGAGGGATCTGGGAATAACTGTGCACAGTTCCCTGAAAGTGGAATCTCATGTAGATAGGGTGGTAAAGAAAGCTTTTGGTGTGCTGGCCATTATAAATCAGAGCATTGAGTATAGAAGTTGGGATGTAATGTTAAAATTGTACAAGGCATTGGTGAGGCCAATTTCTGGAGTATGGGGTACAATTTTGGTCGCCTAATTATAGGAAGGATGTCAACAAAATAGAGAGAGTACAGAGGAGATTTACTAGAATGTTGCCTGGGTTTCAGCAACTAAGTTACAGAGAAAGGTTGAACAAGTTAGGGCTTTATTCTTTGGAGCGCAGAAGGTTAAGGGGGGGACCTGATAGAGGCCTTTAAAATGATGAGAGGGATAGACAGAGTTGACGTGGATAAGCTTTTCCCACTGAGAGGAGGGAAGATGCAAACAAGGGGACATGACTTGAGAATTAAGGGACAGAAGTTTAGGGGTAACATGAGGGGGAACTTCTTTACTCAGAGAGTGGTGGCTGTGTGGAATGAGCTTCCAGTGAAGGTGGTGGAGGCAGGTTAGTTTTTATCATTTAAAAATAAATTGGATAGTTATATGGACGGGAAAGGAATGGAAGGTTATGGTCTGAACGCAGGTATATGGGACTAGGGGAGATTATGTGTTCGGCACGGACTAGAAGGGTCGAGATGGCCTGTTTCCGTGCTGTAATTGTTATATGTTATATGGTTATATGGAGTCATAAGGTCATGAGATAAGAGCAGAACTAAGCCATTTGGCGCATCAAGTCTACACATCAAGTCTTCATTCATGGCTAATCTATCCCCCCCCCACCCACCACCAACTCCATTCTCCTGCCATCTCTCCATAACCCGACACCCATACAAATCAAGAATCTATCTATCTCTGCCTTCAGGCCACGTTGACTAGGGATCCCCGCACACTAACACTATCCCACACACACTAGGAACAATTTAATTTATACCAAACCAATTAACCTACAAACCAGAATGTCTTTGGAGTACAGAAGGAAGCTGGAGCGCCGGAGAAAACCCACATGGTCACGGTGAACATGGAAACTCCGTACAGACAGCACCCGAACGGAAGAGGGTAGCAAAGCATTTACTATCGCAACAACTTAAAGGGGTATCTGCGGACCAGTAATGTAGCATGTAGAAATGTAGCAGGGGCGGCACGGTGGCACAGCGGTAGAGTTGCTGCCTTACAGCGCTTTCAGTGTCAGAGACCCGGGTTCGATCCCGACTACGGGTGCTGTTGGTACGGAGTTTGTACATTCTCCCCATGACCGCGTGGGTTTTCTCCGAGATTTTCGATTTCCTCCCACAGTCCAAAGACGTGCAGGTTTGTAGGTTAATTAGATTAGATTAGATTAGATTAGATTAGATAGCCTTTATTGTCATTCAGACCGAAGTCTGAATGAAATTGCAGCAGTCATACATATAATACAATAAAAACAACAATAAACACACATTAACATCCACCACAGTGAGTCCACCCAGCATCTCCTCACTGTGATGGAGGCAAAAGTCTTAGGTCTGCAGTCTCTTCCCTCCTCTTCTCCCTTTGCGCTGAGGCAATGTTATACATCAGTCCCGCGGCTCAAACACCGCGGCCCGGGGTGGTCAAAGCTGCCGCCCACCAGTCCTGCAAACGCAGCCGCTGGCCCGCAGCCGAACCCCGGACTCAGGCCACCACCGCCAGAACACCGTCCCAGCCACCCTCACGTGAGTACTGCGCCGTCTTCAGCCTCGGGCAGGGCCACCCTGACATGGGCGCCGAACCTCCCCCCGGACCGGGCCGCCCCGACTTGGGCGTCGCTTCTCCCTCGGGCTGCGAGCGCCGCACCTCCCCGAGCTCGGCCGCTCCGACGGGAGCCTCGTTCCACCCTCGGGCTGGCCGCCCTCACGGGAGCGTCACAACCTCTCACGGGAGCACTGTTGCAGCCCTGAGCCGGACCACCCTCACGGGAGCGAGCTCAGGGCGAGTCCTGATGGTGCTCTGCCTCCGGAGCCTCGAGGTCGTCAGCTCCATTAGGCCTCAGCGCAGACGGTGGCAGAGAAGGGGAATACGACAAAAAGGTCGCATTCCCCCGCAGGGAGATACTGCAAACCCCGTTTCAACACCCCCCCCCAAAACACAAACTAAAAAACAAAAACTAGACTAACCAAAACAAAATAAACAACATAAAAAACACAAACAAACGGGACTGCCGGTGAGCCGCTGCAGCCAGGGCCGCGCCGCCACTCCGATTATTGACTTGGTATGAATGTAAAATTGTCCCTGGTATGTGTTCTGTAGTGTTAATGTGCGGGGATCGCTGGTCGGTGCCGACTCGGTGGGCTGGAGGGCCTGTTTTCGTGCTGTATCTCTAAACTAAACTAAACTAAACTAAACTAGTAAGTACACCCCTTTTTATTATACATATAAACATAGAGTATTAACACAATCCAAGTCTGCCCGTGTTGGCAGTTTACAAACATAGAAACATAGACAATAGGTGCAGGAGTAGGCCATTCGGCCCTTCGAGCTTGCACCGCCATTCAATATGGTCATGGCTGATCATCCAACTCAGTATCCCGTACCTGCCTTCTCTCCATACCCCCTGATCCCTTTAGCCACAAGGGCCACATCTAACTCCCTCTTAAATATAGCCAATGAACTGGCCTCAACTACCTTCTGTGGCAGAGAATTCCACAGATTCACCACTCTCTGTGTGAAAAATGTTTTCCTCATCTCGGTCCTAAAAGATTTCCCCCTTATCCTTAAATTGTGACCCCTTGTTCTGGACTTCCCAAACATCGGGAACAATCTCCCTGCATCTAGCCTGTCCAACCCCTTAAGAATTTTGTAAGTTTCTATAAGATCGTCAGGGACGACAGGTGGCACAATGGGCTAAGTGTTCGTCTGGCGACCGGAAGGTAGCCGGTTCGAATCCCGCTTGGAGTGCATACTGTCGTTGTGTCCTTGGGGCAAGACACTTCACCGTGTGTAAATGTAATGTAATTATGTGAAGCACTTTGGGGTCAATGCAAGTTGACTAAAAATGTGCTATATAAATAAGATGATTATTATATCATCTAAACGATCATCAAATTAACATAACGTCAACTTTATCAACAAAACACTCGACCTCCCGCGGCAACCAGCATTCACGGAGGGCCTCCAAAGTCCCCGTGGACACCGCGTGTTCCCCGTCCAGGGACACGCGGGCACGGACGTAGGCCCGGAGAAGGGGCAGGCAGCCAACGCCAGTGCGGCCGTCTAACCGCTGCCTGGACCCACGAATGGCCAAGTACACCCCAGGAGTGCAGACCCTGCCAGGAGGTTGTGTCTGGACAGGGGGGAACTCCATTCTGTCCCATCCCCACACTCGTTACTGTGCTGCTCTCACTGGAGTTTAGAAGAATTAGGGGGGGACCTCAGTGAAACATACAGAATAGTGAAAGGCCTGGATAGAGTGGATGTTTCCACTAGTGGGAGAGTCTCGGACTACAGGTCATAGACTCAGAATTAAGGGATGTCCCTTTAGGAAGGAGATGAGAAGACATTTCTTTACTCAGAGCGTGATTAACGCTGTGGAGGACAAGCCAATGAATATTTTTAAGGCAGACATAGGTAGATTCTTCATTAGGGTGTCAAAGGTTATGGGGAGAAGGCAGGAGAATAGGGTTAGAAGAGATAGACCAGCCATGATTGAATGGTGGAGTAGATTTGCTGGGCCGAATTGACTCATTCTGCTCCTATCACTTATGACCTTATGACTATCAGAGCGTTCTTCATTTCAGATATTCATCACTGGAAGTGCCTTCCTTTGTCTATTGGTGGCAAACAAAATGCTATCTGCCCCACCCCGATAGCGGTGAGCACACTCACTGAGGCAGGTGTTATCCGTGAAGAGATTGAGGAAGCTCTCGCAGTCCTCCCGGTTGTTTCCGCTGCCGCTGCAGGTGCACCAGGGTGCCACGTTCGAGCTTGAATTGTCAATGTAGTTTGGGGTAATCACAGTACCTGATGGAAGAGAGGAAAGCTATTAGCAGCAGTACAATGGCAAAGCATGTGGGCACCTGCCAGCACATTGCACAATTATTACATTTGGTGTATCTCTCTCTATATATAATGTGCATGTATATATGTCTAGATATTATGTATGAGCTTAACATTATATATATCTCTATATGTCTGTCTGTCTGTCTGGCTGTCTGTCTGTCTGTCTGTCTGTCTGTCTGTCTGTCTGTCTGTCTGTCTGCCTGTCTGTCTGTCTGTCTATCTATCTATCTATCTATCTATCTATCTATCTATCTATCTATCCCTCTCTCTCTGTCTCTCTCTCTATACACCAGCTTCTCGTTCTCACCTAGCAAACAGCTATCAATGGCCTGTTTCCTTTATCATCGTAACTTTTTGCATATCTTTCATTCCTGTATCTCTCTACATCACCGTCTATATCTCTCGTTTCCCTCTCATATACCATATAACCATATAACCATATAACAATTACAGCACGGAAACAGGCCATCTCGACCCTTCTAGTCCGTGCCGAACACATAATCTCCCCTAGTCCCATATACCTGCGCTCAGACCATAAACCTCCATTCCCTTCCCATCCATATAACTATCCAATTTATTTTTAAATGATAAAAACGAACCTGCCTCCACCACCTTCACTGGAAGCTCATTCCACACAGCTACCACTCTCTGAGTAAAGAAGTTCCCCCTCATGTTACCCCTAAAGTTCAGTCCCTTAATTCTCAAGTCATGTCCCCTTGTTTGAATCTTCCCTACTCTCAGTGGGAAAAGCTTTTCCACATCAACTCTGTCTATCCCTCTCATCATTTTAAAAACCTCTATCAAGTCCCCCCTTAACCTTCTGCGCACCAAAGAATAAAGCCCTAACTTGTTCAACCTTTCTCTGTAACTTAGTTGCTGAAACCCAGGCAACATTCTAGTAAATCTCCTCTGTACTCTCTCTATTTTGTTGACATCCTTCCTATAATTAGGCGACCAAAATTGTACACCATACTCCAGAATTGGCCTCACCAATGCCTTGTACAATTTTAACATTACATCCCAACTTCTATGCTCAATGCTCTGATTTATAAAGGCCAGCACACCAAAAGCTTTCTTTACCACCCTATCTACATGAGATTCCACTTTCAGGGAACTGTGCACAGTTATTCCCAGATCCCTCTGTTCACCTACATTCTTCAATTCCCTACCATTTACCATGTACGTCCTATTTTGATTTGTCCTGCCAAGATGTAGCACCTCACACTTATCAGCATTAAACTCCATCTGCCATCTTTCAGCCCACTCTTCCAACTGGCATAAATCTCTCTGTAGACTTTGAAACTCTACTTCATTACCCGCAACCCCACCTATCTTAGTATCATCTGCATACTTACTAATCCAATTTACCACACCATCATCCAGATCATTGATGTACATGACAAACAACAGTGGACCCAACACAGATCCCTCTGGCACCCCACTCGTCACTGGCCTCCAACCTGACAAACAACCATCCACCATTACTCTCTGGCATTTCCCATTCAGCCACTGTTGAATCCATCTTGCTACTCCACCATTAATACCCAACCATTGAACCTTCTTAACCAACCTTCCATGAGGAACCTTGTCAAAGGCCTTACTGAAGTCCATATACACAACATCCACTGCGTTACCCTCATCAATTTCCCGAGTAACATCTTCAAAAAATTCAAGAAGATTAGTCAAACATGACCTTCCAGGCACAAATCCATGTTGACTGTTCCTAATCAGACCCTGTTTATCCAGATGCTCCCCTGACTTTCGGTCTGAAGAAGGGTCTCGATCTGAAACATCACCTATTCCTTCTCTCCAGTGATGCTGCATGTCCCGCTAAGTTACTCCAGCATCTTGTGTCTATTGTTGGTTTAAACCAGCATCTGCATTTCCTTCCATGTATATATGTATACACACACGCACACACATAGATATGTGGGTCTTTTCAGGCTCACTGTAGGGACTAGGCTACACAGAAATAAATAGCATTAAACCTTCATCCTGAGCAAAATTAGGTCATTCAACCCAGTGAGTCTTCTCCGCCATTCCATCATCGCTGATCTATTTTCCCCTCTGAATCCCGTTCTCCTGCCATCTCCCCATAACCTTTAATATTCTTACTAATCAAGAATCCACCTATCTCTGCTTTAAAAATACACATCCACCCATCCCTGTGGCAATGAATTCCATGGATTCACCAGTCTCTGGCTGAAGAAATCCCTCCTTATCTCCATTCGGAAGGTACGTCCTGTCATTCTGAAGCTGTGCCATCTGGTTCTGGACTACTGAAATCATCCTCTCTACGTTCACTCTGCCCATGGCTACAGAGTAAGTTCCAACCCATCCCCTGAGAATGCACCTTAAGATTCATCAAGACCCAAAACCTTCTCCTTCTTGATATCAGCATGCACATGAATATCAGATTATCCCACCCTGATCTTACTCAAGAACACCTATGATGTTAAAAAGTTGTGACCCAGACCAACAATACAGCAGAACAGGCCAGCAGCATAAAGTATAGTCAAGGACCAGTCTCACCCCAGTCACTCCTCGCTCCCATCAGGCAAGAGGCACAGAAGTGTGGAAACGCACTGCAGCCGATTCAAGGAGTTTCTTCCCAGCTGTTATCAGGCAACTGAACCAACTAGAGAGTAGTCCTGATCTCCCATCTATCTCTGAAGAGTCTGAAGAAGGGTCTCGACCTGAAACGTCACCTATTCCGTCCACCCAGAGATGCTGCCTGTCCCGCTGAGTTACTCCAGCATTTTGTGTCTATTTTTGGTTTAAATCAGCATCTGCAGTTCCTTCCTACAACACTACCACCTACCTCAATGGAGAACCTGCGACTTTACTGGACTTTATCTTACACTAAATGTTTTTCCCTTTAAACTGTATCTGTACACTGTACATTGTGGATGACTTGGTTGTAATCATGTGTGGTCTTTCCACTGACTGGATAGCACGCAACAAAAAAAACGTTTCACTGAACCTCAATACATGGGAAAACTAGAAACTGAACTAGAAACAGACATAGGTGCAGGAGTAGGCCATTCGGCCATTTGAGCCAGCGTCGCCACTCAATATGATCATGGCTGATCCTCAGTATCCTGTACCTGCCTTCTCTCCATACCCCCTGACCCCCTTAGCCACAAGGGCCACATCTAACTCCCTCTTAAATATAGCCAATGAACTGGCCTCAACTACCCTCTGTGGCAGAGAATTCCAGAGATTCACCACTCTCTATGTGAAAAAAAAAATTCTCATCTCGATACTAAAAGACTTTCCTCTTATCCTTAAACAGTGACCCCTTGTTCTGGACTTCCCCAACATCGGGAACAATCTTCCTGCATCCAGCCTGTCCAACCCCTTAAGAATGTTGTAAGTTTCTGTAAGATCCCCCCTCAATCTTCTGAATTTCACCGAGTCTATCCAGTCTTTCTTCATATGAAAGTCCTGACATCCCAGGAATCAGTCAGGTGAACCTTCTCTGTACTCCCTCTATGGCACGAATGTCTTTCCTCAGATTAGGAGCCCAAAACTGTACGCACTACTCCAGGTGTGGTCTCACCAAGGCCCTGTACAACTGCAATAGAACCTCCCTGCTCCTATACTCAAATCCTTTTGCAAGTAACCCAAACCCAGACTGAAACAAACTCTGGGTTGTGTACAAACAGGGAAGCTCCAGTCAATACAGAGGCAAAGAGGTCAACCCAGTGTACTCAAGCAAAGTCATTAAACAAATTGATTACCTGTTCTCTGCCTCAATGTATCTGTTAGATCTTGCACTGCATAAATGTGTCTATCCTGATTTGCAACCAGGATTATACTTCAACAGCGTATACTGTAATTGGGTGTAAAACACTTTTATCCTTTCGAAGATAGATACAAAATGCCAGTTTCACTGACGTCCTGCTGAGTTTCATTGTTTGTTTCACTCGTTACCTACTTCTCCATAGCCAGCAATGGACCATTGTGAACTCCACCTTTCCTTGATCATCGTAGCTGGCTTTGATTTGTCCTTTTGCATGCCGTTTACTCAATTGTTTCTATGTACCTTTTCATATCTCTCGTTTCCCTCTCCCCTGACTCTCAGTCTGAAGAAAGGACCCAAAACGTCACCCATTCCTTCTCTCCAGAGATGCTGTCTGTCCCGCTGAGCATTTTGTGTCTACCTTCGGTGTAAACCAGCATCCGCAGTTCATTCCTACAAATTTGGCCCTTTTGAAGTCTATGCAAAGAGTGAAGCCCTTTATTCTTGGGGAAAGAAGTGCATGGTTTTCTCTGCATCTCACCCATGCTTTAAAGGGGAATTGTTTCATGCTGATAGTGAATGTCTGGAATTTAACCAAAAGACAATAGACAATAGGTGCAGCAGTAGGCCATTCGGCCCTTCGAGCCAGCACCGCCATCAATGTGATCTGACTCACTGACACATGATCCACTGCCTGCAATCTCATCCTTTACCTCCATCAGCAAGGCATTTAGAATAAAGGTCAAAGTAGCATGAAGTACTATCTTCCTCGTTGATGACCCTCGGACTATCCTTGATTAGACTTTGTTGACTTTACCCTGCACTAAACGTTATTCCCTTATCATGTATCTACACACTGTAAATGACTCGATTGTAATCATGTATTGTCTTTCTGCTGACTGGTTAGCACACAACAAAAGCATTTCACTGTTCCTCAGTACACGTGGCAATAAACTAAACTGGCTGAACTGAACTGAAACTGAACGAGTAGGAAGGAACTGCAGATGTTGGTTTAAACCGGAGATAGACACAAAAAGCTGGAGTAACTCAGCGTGACAGGAAGCATCTCTGGAGAGTAGGAATGGGTGACGTTTCGGGTCAAAGAAGGGTCTCAACCCGAAATGTCACCCATTCCTTCTTCCCACAGTTGCTGCCTGTCCCGCTGAGTTACTCCAGCTTTTTGAAACTGAAATGAACTGATAGTGAATGTCTGGAATTCCCAGATAAATTCCCGGGGTGGCGGAACTGACATATGATGAAAGAATAGATCGACTGGGCTGTAATTCACTGGAATTTAGATGGGTGAGATATAGATGGGTGAGAGGGGATCTTATAGAAACATATAAAATGATTAAGGGATTGGACAGGCTAGATGCAGGAAAAATATTCCCAATGTTGGGGGAGTCCAGATCCAGAACAAGGTGTCACAGTTTAGGAACAGGGGGTAGGCCATTTAGGACTGAGGTGAGGAAAAACTTTTTCACCTAGAGAGTTGTGAATCTGTGGAATTCTCTGCCACAGAAGGCAGTGGAGGCCGATTTACTGGATGCTTTCAAGAGAGAGTTAGATAGAGCTCTTAGGGCTAACGGAATCAAGGGTTACGGGGAGAAAGCAGGAACGGGGTACTGATTTTGGATGATGAGCCATGATCATATTGAATGGCGGTGCTGACTCGAAGGACCAAAAGGCCTATTCCTGCACCTATTTTCTATGTTTCTATGCATAGGAGAGAACTAAAGATGCTGGTTTGAATCGAAGGTAGACACAAAATGCTGGAGTAACTCAGCGGGACAGGCAGCATCTTTGGAGAGAAGGAATGGGTGATGTTTCAGGTCGAGACCCTTCTTCAGACTGTTGTCAGGAGAGTGGGCGGAACAGAGATAGAATGTTGTCGGAGACAGTAAGACTGGTGGGAAGACTGGGTAGGGGGAGGGGATGGAGAGAGAATGGGAAAGCAAGGGGCTATTTGAAGTTAGAGAAGTCAATATTCATACCGCTTGTAAGCTGCCCAAGCGAAATATGACAATAGACGGTAGACAATAGGTGCAGGAGTTGGCCATTTGGCCCTTCGAGCCAGCACCGCCATTCAATGTTATCATGGCTGATCATCCCCAATCAGTAACCCGGTTCTGCCTTCTCCCCATTTCCCCTGACTCCGCTATTTTTAAGAGCCCTATCTAACTCTCTCTTGAAAGCATCCAGAGACCCGCCTCCCACCCTCTGAGGCAGAGAATTCCACAGACTCACCACTCTCTGTGAGAAAAAGTGTTTCCTCATCCCCGTTCTAAATGGCTTACTCCTTATTCTTAAATATGAGGTGCTGTTCCACCAATTTGTGCTGGGTGGGTCTGACTCTGGCAATGGAGGAGGCCCGGGACAGGAAGGTCAGATTGGGAATGGGAGGGGAAGTGAAAGTGCTGAGCAACCGGGAGGTCAGGTAAGTTAAAGGGAGGTGTTGAGCGACGCTCATTCTGTTTCTATGAATGGGATAGTGTTCCACTCACCCCGGCAATCTCGCCCTTTACCTCGATCAGCAATGCATTTCGAATAAAGATCAGTGTAATGTTGCAAATTAGCCGACAAGGAGCCTGGCTCTCACCTATAACGCCGGTGTAGGAGAGCAGACACGCAGCGTAGTTCTCCCTGAGGCAGCCGCTCGCCGACTGTGTGGAGGGCTGACAGCGTGTTTGGAAGTCTGCTAGCCTCGATCTGCCGGGGAGAAGGTGGAGAAGAGTAAACAGAGGCATGGATTTCAACACAAAGGAAAAATTTAAAAAACACCGGGCCCTTGATGTTCACCACGTTGGACGGAGACTGTATTCCGCAACAGCGTTGGGCAAGAGTGGCGGAACATTTTCATCACAATTACTTTGCTTTTACTTGATTAGGTAACTCAAAGCACAGGGTGGAAAGCAGACTGTCGGGCAGCATCGCAGCTTGGTCTGGGGATAGCTGTGGATGTAGCCTAGACTGTCACTCAGTCCATTACGCACCACCATCGACTCGAGCTACACTTTCAGCGTTCCCTTGGGAAAGCAGCCGGCGTAATCAAAGATTGGGTGGTCGGATGAGGACTCGCAGCCCAGAACGCAGAGGGACCCGGCATAGGGGAGGGGTGGGGCACAGAGAACGAAGGAATACCCGGTGTGGAGGGGCAGCCCAGAACGCAGAGGGACCCGGCATGGGGAGGGAGGGGGAGTCGCTGAGAACAAACACTTTGTAACTTTGTCTGGGCTCTTATGGAAGATGCATGGTGTATGGTCTGCAAAACAAACAATTTCAGCAAGACGTGTCACATATGATAATAAAGTATCAATCAATCAAGACTTGTCCCACCCCGGTCGTTCCTTCTTCTCCCCGCTCCCATCGGGCTGAAGATACAGAAACTTGAAAGCAAGCACCACCAGACTCAGGAACAGATTTTTATCCAGATGATCTAGTTTAGTTTGGTTTGGAGATACAGCGCGGAAACAGGCCCTTCGGCCCACTGGGGCCGCGCCAACCAGCGATCCCCGCACATTAACACTATCCTACACACTCTTGGGACAATTTACACTTACACCAAGCCAGTGGAAGGAAACCGAAGATCTCGGTGAAAACCCATGCAGGTCACGGGCAGAACGTTTAACCTTCGTGCAGACAGCACCCGTAGTCAGGATTGATCCCGGGTCTCCGGCGTTGCAAGTCTACCGCTGCACAACCGTGCTGCCCTAAAGGTCCTTCTATAAGCTGGGGTAGAGTCCCAATCCTCCAACCAACCTCACAAAACCCACACCTCTAGATTCAGGAACAGTTTCTTCCCGGATGTTATCAGACAACTGAAACGTCTTACCAACTAGAGAGTGGTCCTGAGCTACTATCTACCTCATTGAAGACCCTCGGACTATCTATAATCGGACTTTACTGTACTTTATCTTGCACTAAATATTATTCCCTTTTACTATCTAAATGCACACTGTGAATGGCTTGATTGTAATCATATATTGTCTTCCCACTGACTGGTTAGAACCCAACAAAAGCTTTTCACTGTACCTCAACACATGTGACAATAAACGGAACTAAATGTGTTCCTTCACACCACTGTGCAGACCAATGCATTCGGGTAAAATTAGCCAATAACCCAAGTTTTGGAACGGAGTTTTAAAAGAGAAACAGAATTAAGGTTTCCAGTCAAAAATCAGGCTCCAGGCCTGTACTTGCTGGGGTTTAGAAGGATGAGGACCTTATTGAAACTTACTGAATAGTGATGGTGATAGAGTGGATGTGGAGAGGATGTTTCCACTAGTGGGAGAGTCAGTCCAGGACCAGAGGCCATAGCCGCAGAATTAAAGGACGTTCCTTTAGGAAGGAGATGAGGAGGAATTTATTTTGTCAGAGGGTGGTGAATCTGTGGAATTCATTGCCACAGAATGCTGTGGAGGACATAGAAATATAGAAACATAGAAAATAGGTGCAGGAGTAGGCCATTCGGCCCTTCAAGCCTGCACCGCCATTCGATACGATCATGGCTGATCATCCAACTCAGTATTCCATCCCTGCCTTCTCTCCATACCCCCTGATCCCTTTAGCCACAAGGGCCACATCTAACTCCCTCTTAAATATAGCCAATGAACTGGCCACAACTACCTTCTGTGGCAGAGAATTCCATAGATTCACCACTCTCTGTGTAAAAAATGATTTTCTCATCTCGGTCCTAAAAGATTTCCCCTCTCATCCTTAAACTGTGACCCCTTGTTCTGGACTTCCCCAACATCGGGAATAATCTTCCTGCATCTAGCCTGTCCAACCCCTTAATGGACGTCAACGGATATTTACGGCATACATAGATAGGTTCTTGTGTTTAAGAAGGAACTGCAGATGCTGGTATTGAAGGTACACATAAATGCTGGAGAAACTCAGCAGGTGCAGCAGCATCTATGGAGCGAAGAAGGGTTTCGGCCCGAAACGTCGCCTATTTCCTTCGCTCCATAGATGCTGCTGCACCCGCTGAGTTTCTCCAGCATTTTTGTGTACCATAGATAGATTTTTGATTAGTACGGGTGTCAGGGGTTTTGGAGAGAAAGGCAGGAGAATGGGGTTAGGAGGGAGAGATAGATCAGCTATGATTGAATGGCGGAGTAGACTTGATGGGCCAAATGGCCTAATTCTGCTCCTATCACTTGTGACCTTAGGAACCTTCATCTTCAACCTGTAACATTTCCCTGTTTCTCTTCATACAGAAGAGGGGGGGACCTGCTGAGCTTTTTAAGTGGTTTCTGCTTGAATTTCTGATTGCTAACATCTGCAGTTTATTTTTCAATGTCTATTTTGGGTTTTGCAAGGACTGAGCTCCTATGTGAAACACGAATAAAGACGGGGAAGATGGGATTAAAAAAAGATGTGGGTTGGTGGAGAATGTGAACTTCTGAGGTAAATACACCAGGTGGAGCCAGCAATAGCTGCCTCGCCAACAGCCTGTCCTTTCCTTCCTTGTGTTAAATGTTAAGTAATGAACCGGATTTGATTGATATGTAATAAACCAGATTTGATAAAGGACCTCGAGGTTAATGAGCCATTAGGAGGCAGTGCCCATAACATGGTCAGGTTTAATCTACAATTGGAGAGGGAGAAGGGTAGATTGGAGGAGTCAGTGTTGCAGTTGAATAAAGGGGACTATGGGCCCATGAGGGAGGAGCTGGCCAAAGTTGACTGGAAAGATACACGAGCAGGGATGACAGTGGAACAAAAATGGCAGGTGTTTCTAGGAATAATACAGAAGGTGCAGGATCAGTTCATTCCTAGGAGGAAGAAAGATTCCAAGGGGAGAAAGGGACGACCATGGCTGACAAGGGACGTCAGGGACAGTATAAATATTAAAGCGAAGAAGTACAACGTAGCAAAGATGAGCGGGAAGCGAGAGGATTGGGTAATGTTTAAAGAACAACAGAAGATAACCAGAAAGACAATACGGGAAGAAAAGATGAGGTATGAAGGCAAGCTAGGGAAATGCTGGGGAAAATGGCGGCGCGCACAGTCGCAGCGGCTCGGAGCTCTCCCTCTAGTTGCCGGTGTTTTTCGTGTTTTTTTTAATGTTTACTTTCTGCACTGTGAGCCTTTCCCTTCAAATGGGAATGAACATAACTTATACCCGACTGCACATCTTGAATATTCGGAGTACAAACTTCATTCCACCCCCTCCATCTGCTATATCGGAGGAGCTGCTCCGCACAGCGGTGCCTGCCTGGAAAACGAGTCAAAGCAGCAAGCGGGGCAGACGGGGACGGAGACGGGAGAGGAAGCAAAAGCGGGGCAAGCGGGCCGGCATCCACGCTAGGCTGAGGAGCTCACCGGAACGACCAGCTTTGCCCAGCCTGTTTATAGCGAACGCCCAGTCCATTGTCAACAAGATTGACGAACTCAGACTGAGGCTTCACTCAATCAGGATAACTAGCTGTGCTTTCTTCTGTTCCAGCTGCTACGGTCAGGCAAACGCCTCCGTTGCCATGCGGTGAGAACGGAGAGGTTGAGAAGGAGTTTCTTCCCAGAGGCAATTCGGACTGTAAACGCCTATCTCACCAGGGACTAACTCTACTGAATGTTTTTTCTTCCATTATTTATTATGTAAAAGAATATGTGTGTTATGATTGTGTTTATAATTTGTTTGGTTGTTTTGTTGTTTGTCTTTTGCACAAAGGTCCGCGAGCATTGCCACTTTCATTTCACTGCACATCTCGTATGTGTATGTGACAAATAAACTTGACTTGACTTGACTTGACTTGACTTCTTCACCGAAACCTGGCTGAATCCGAACATCCCTGACGCTGCTATTGAGTTAGCAGGCCGGACTGTTTATCGAGCAGACCGAACAGCTGACTCCGGTAAGGATAAAGGCGGTGGTGTGTGCATATCTGTGTGTAACTCATGGTGCACCGCCACTGACATTGTTGAGACTTTTTGCTCCCCGGACTTGGAGATTATTACAGTGAAATGCAGACCGTTTTATCTGCCAAGGGAGTTTACAGTGGTGTTCCTCACTGCTGTTTACATACCACCGCAATCTAACGCTAAGCTAGCACTGGCTAGTCTGCATGATGCTATCCACCAGCTGAAAAACAACCACCCAGACGGCGTGTTTTTAATAGCAGGAGACTTCAATCACGTCAAGCTGAAGACTGTAATGCCAACATTTCACCAGTTTATTGATTTTCCGACCAGAGGGAACAATATCTTGGACCAGGTCTACTGCAACATTGTCAAGGGCTACAAAGCGTCCCCCTGCCCCCATCTTGGCCGATCCGATCACATCAGTCTGTACTTAACACCTGCATACAGACCCCTCATTGCAAGGACAAAGCCAACAGTTCACACCATCATGGTCTGGCCAGAAGGAGCCATGGACAGGCTACAGAACTGCTTTGAGTACACTGATTGGGACATCTTTAAACAGGCTGCCACTCACAACAACCACACAGACCTCAACACCTACACCTTATCAGTATTGGATTACATCACCTTCTGTATGAACAGTGTCACCACACACAGGACAATGCTGACACTCCCCAACCATAAGCCATGGATGAATGGCGCTGTACCTGGTCTGCTGAAGGCCCGGGATGCATCTTTCCACTCAGGTGATGCAGAGGCCTACAGAACAGCAAGGTCCAGTTTGAGGAAGGGCATCAGGGAAGCAAAGCGCCGCTACACGAAGCGTATCGAGGAGCATTTTAACGGCTCAGACTCTCGACGCATGTGGCAGGGCATCAGAACCATCACCGGCTACAACAGCTCCACACACGCACAAAGCTCATCCCTCCCTGACGACCTGAACTGTTTTCTTTTGCCAGGTTTGACTGCGCCGACAGCAGTGACTGCGGCAAGCGGTCCACTGCGGCAAGCCTCAACGACTTCCGCCCAGTTGCACTTACCCACATCATCACCAAGTGCTTCGAGAGGCTGGTCCTGGCACACCTCAAAAGCTGCCTACCCCCCACACTGGATCCCTATCAGTTTGCCTACCGCAAGAACAGGAGTACGGAGGATGCCATCTCAACGGCACTTCACTCCGCCCTCTCCCACCTCGACAACAGAGACACTTACGTAAGAATGTTGTTCATCGATTACAGCTCAGCATTCAACACCATTGTACCATCAAAACTGATCACCAAACTCGGTAACCTGGGCATCGACCCCTCCCTCTGCAACTGGATACTGGACTTTCTAACCAACAGACCCCAGTCTGTGAGGTTACACAAGCACACCTCTTCAATCCTCACTCTGAACACTGGCGTTCCTCAGGGCTGTGTGCTGAGCCCCCTCCTCTACTCCCTCTTCACCTATGACTGCACACCTGTACATGGTACTAACACCATCATCAAGTATGCAGATGATACAACGGTGATTGGCCTCATCAGCAACAACGATGAGCTGGCCTACAGGGAGGAGGTCCAGCACTTAGCAGCATGGTGCGCTGACAACAACCTGGCCCTTAACTCCAAGAAGACCAAGGAGCTCATTGGAGACTTCAGGAAGTCCAGAGGCGGCACGCACACCCCCATCCACATTAACGGGACGGAGGTGGAACGTGTTTCTAGCTTCAGGTTCCTGGGAGTCAACATCTCCGATGACCTCTCTTGGACCCACAATACCTCTACTCTGATCAAGAAGGCTCACCAGCGTCTCTTCTTCCTGAGGAGACTGAAGAAGGTCCATCTGTCTCCTCAGATCCTGGTGAACTTCTACCGCTGCACCATCGAGAGCATCCTTACCAACTGCATCACAGTATGGTATGGCAACTGCTCTGCCTCCGACCGGAAGGCATTGCAGAGGGTGGTGAAAATTGCCCAACGCATCACCGGTTCCTCGCTCCCCTCCATTGAGTCTGTCCAAAGCAAGCGCTGTCTGCGGAGGGCGCTCAGCATCGCCAAGGACTGCTCTCACCCCAACCATGGACTGTTTACTCTCCTACCATCTGGGAGGCGCTACAGGTCTCTCCGTTGCCGAACCAGCAGGTCGAGGAACAGCTTCTTTCCGGCGGCTGTCACTCTACTCAACAACATACCTCGGTGACTGCCAATCACCACCCCCCCCCGGACACTTATTATTATTTATTCAAATCGTTTGCTATGTCGCTCTTCCAGGGAGATGCTAAATGCATTTCGTTGTCTCTGTACTGTACACTGACAATGACAATTAAAATTGAATTGAATCTGAATCTGAATCTGAATCTGACAACATACGGGCACAGCAGGGACCCTCACCACCGGTGCTGACTCTGAACCCCCACGACGTGAGACGGACCCTGCAGCACACCAACCCCAACAAGGCCACCGGACCTGACGGAGTACCAGGGCGGGTTCTGAAGCACTGCGCAGGGGAGCTGACTGCGGTGCTCACGGACCTGTTTAACACCTCCCTGCTGCAGGCCTCCGTCCCAACATGCCACAAGACAGCCACAATCAGCCATCAGGTCCCTCAACGACTATCGGCCAGTGGCGCTGACACCGGTGGTGATGAAGTGCTTCGAACGTCTGGTACTGGGACACTTAAAGAACAGCATCCCCCCCTCCTTAGACCACCACCAATTTGCCTATAGGGCAAACAGGTCGACGGAGGACGCAATGTCACTGGCCCTCCACTTCACCCTGACACACCTTGACCAGCGGGACAGTTATGTGCGGATGCTATTCATAGATTATAGCTCCGCCTTCAACACCATCCCCCCCCCAGTCACCAAGCTGGACCACCTGGGCCTCAACACACACCTGAGCAGCTGGGTCCTGGACTTTCTCACCGGCCGACCACAGACTGTGCGCATGGGGAGGCAGGTCTCCAGCATCACCCTGAACATCGGTGCACCACAGGGCTGTGTGTTGAGCCCCTTCCTCTTCTCCCTCTACACTCTCGACTGCAAACCCACCCACGAGGCCAACACCATATTAAAAGTTTGCAGATGACACCATCGTGGTAGGCAGGATCACGAGTAACAACGAGGCCGCCTACAGGACAGAGGTAGAGAACCTGGTGAGCTGGAGCCGTGAGAACAACCTGATCCTCAACGCAGCAAAAAACAAAGGAGATGATCCTGAACTTCAGGAGGAGACCGAAGACCTTCGTCCATCAGCTCATCACCATTAACGGCGAGACAGTGGAGGCTGTGCAGAACATCAGGTACCTCGGGGTCAACATCAGCCACGACCTGACCTGGACCGTCAGCATCACGGCGACGGCCAAGAAAGGACTTCAAAGGCTTCACTTCCTGAGGTGCTTGAAGAGGGCACGTCTCCCACAACAGCTGCTGGTGAGCTTCTACAGGTCAGCCATCGAGTCAGTTCTCACATACTGCATCACAGTATGGTACTCTGGCTGCACCGCAGAGAACAGGAAAGCTCTCCAACGCGTCATTAAGACTGCTGAGAGGATCACTGGCACCCAGCTCCCCAGACTGGAGGACATCTACCGGACCCGCTGCATCCGGAGGGTCAAGGGCATCATTAGAGACAGCACACACCCTGGACACTGCCTCTTCACCCCCCTGCCCTCAGGAAGACGATACAGGACACTGAGTGCCCACACGACAAGACTAAAAAACAGCTTCTACCATAGAGCTGTGACACTACTGAACTCTATCCCCCTCCCACACTGATTCCCCCCCTCTCTCTCACACACCCGCCCATACTCCTATATGTTTATAGTCTCATTTTTTTAATAGTTCTTTTTTAAACGTATTTTATACTCATATTCCTGTGCAGCTGGAGGACTGCTCCAACAAAATTTTGTTGTCTTGTACAATGACAATAAAGATTATTATTATTTATTATTATTATTATTATTATTATTATTATTATTATATTATTATTATTATTATTATTATATTAAGCTAGCCAAGAATATAAAGCAGGATAGCAAAAGCTTTCTTTAGGTATGTGAAGAGGAAAAAATTAGTTAAGACCAAAGTCGGACCCTTGAAGACTGAAAAAGATGAATTTATTATGTGGAACAAGGAAATGGCAGATGTTGAACAGGTACTTTGGATCTGTCCTCACTAAGGAGGACACAAACAATCTTCCTGATATAGTAGTGGCCAGAGGATCTGGGATGACGGAGGAACTCAAGGAAATCCACATCAGGCAGGAAATGGCGTTGGATAGACTGATGGGACTGAAGGCTGATAAATCCCCAGGGCCTGATGGTCTGCATGCCAGGGAACTTAAGGAAGTGGCTCTGGAAACCTGCATTGGTGATAATTTTCCAATGTTATATAGACTCAGGATCAGTTCCTATGAATTGGAGGGTAGCTAATGTTATCCCACTTTTTAAGAAAGGCGGGAGAGAGAAAACAGGGAATTATAGACCAGTTAGCCTGACATCGGTGGTGGGGAAGATGCTGGAGTCAATTATAAAAGATGAGATAGCCGAACATTTGGATAGCAGTAACAGGATCGGTCCGAATCAGCATGGATTTACGAAGGGGAAATCATGCTTGACTAATCTTCTGGAATTTTTTGAAGATGTAACTAGGGAAATGGACAATGGAGAGCCAATGGATGTAGTGTGCCTGGACTTTCAGAAAACATTTGATAAGGTTCCACATAGGAGATTAGTGGGCAAATAGTGGGAAATAGTAAAAATTGGAAAGAGCCATGGTTTTCAAGGGAAATTGGACACAGTTCGGAAAAAAGAGAGAGATCTACAGTAATTATAGGCAGCATGGAATGAGGTGTTTGAGTATAAAGAATGTAAAAAGAATCTTAAGAAAGAAATTAGAAAAGCTAAAAGAAGATATGAGGTTGCTTTGACAAGTAAGGTGAAAGTAAATCCAAAGGGTTTCTACAGCTATATTAATAGCAAAAGGATAACGAGGGATACAATTGGTCCATTAGAGAGACAGAGTGGACAGCTATCTGCAGAGCCAAAAAGAGATGGGGGAGATATTGAACAATTTCTTTTCTTCGGTATTCACCAAGGAGAAGGATATTGAATTATGTGAGGTAAGGGAAACAAGTAGAGTAGCTATGGATACTATGAGATTTAAAGAAAAAGAGTACTGACACTTTTGAAAAATATAAAAGTGGATAAGTCTCCAGGTCCTGACAGGATATTCCCTAGGACATTGAGGGAAATTAGTGTAGAAATAGCAGGGGCAATGACAGTAATATGTCAAAGGTCATTAGAAACAGGAATAGTGCCGGAGGAATGGCGTACTGCGCATGTTGTTCCATTGTTTAAAAACGGTTCTAAGAGTAAACCTAGCAATAATAGACCTGTTAGTTTGTCTTCAGTGGTGGGCAAATTAATGGAAAAGATACTTAGAGATAATATGTGTAAGCATCTGGATAAACAGGGTCTGGTTAGGAACAGTCAACATGGATTTGTGTCTGGAAGGTCATGTTTGGTTAATCTTGAATTTTTTGAAGAGGTTACTAGGGAAATTGATGAGAGTAAAGCAGTGGACGTTGTCTATATGGAGTTTAGAATAGAATAGAATAGAATAGTTTCTTTATTGTCATTGTAACATGAACCATGTACAACGAAATTTAAAATGTCAGCCAGTCAGTGCAGCATTCAAACATTTCTAAAAGCTAATGATACATACAAGGTAAAATATTAAAGATAAACAACTAAATAAATATCACGGACAAAGCACGCATACACACCCAACCCTCCATCCTTCTGTTGATTCCACAGTTACCACAGTCCCTTAGTCTGTATCGCCCCTGCGTTCCTTGGCGGCTACATTTAGTGCTTTTATAGCAGTGGGGTAAAAACTGTTTTTTAGTCTATTTGTCCTTGTCCTTGTAGATCTGTACCGTCTGCCTGACGGCAACAGTTCAAACAGGGAGTGTCCGGGGTGGGAAATGTCCTTTATGATATTCTGGGATTTTTTGGTGCAGCGGGAACTGTGTAAGTCCTCCAAGGTAAGGAGAGGGCAGCCGACAATCCTCTGGGCATTGTCAATGGCCCTCTGGAGCGCTTTCCTCTGAGCCGCTGTGCAGCTAGTGTACCACACGCATACACAGTATGTTAGTATGCTCTCAATGGAGCACCGATAAAAGGACAGCAGCAGTCTCTGAGTGATGTTATTCTTCCTGAGCACCCTCAGGAAGTGCAGTCTCTGCTGGACCTTTTTCAGCAGGGCAGTGGTGTTCACGCTCCACGTCAGGTCCTCCTCAATATGGATTCCCAGGAAGCGGAAATCCGCCACCCTCTCTACACAGTCCCCTCTGATAGTCAATGGTACCATGTCCGTTTTGTTCTTCCTGAAGTCTATTATTACTTCCTTTGTCTTTAAGGTGTTGAGGAGCAGGTTATTTTCTTCACACCACACTGTCAGTTGCTCCACCTCATCCCGGTAGGCGTAATAAGGTCTTTGACAAGATTCCTCATGGAAGGTTGGTTAAAAAGGTTCAATTTTGGGTATAAATGCTGGAGTAGCAAGATGGATTCAACAGTGGCTGAATGGGGGACGCCAGAGAGTAATGGTGGATGGCTGTTTGTCAGGTTGGAGGCAGGTGACTAGTGGGGTACCTCAGGGATCTGTTGGGTCCACTGTTGTTTGTCATGTACATCAATGATCTGGATGAAGGTGTGGTAAATTGAATTAGTAAGTATGCAGATGATACTAAGATAGGTGGTGTTGTGGATAATGAAGTAGATTTCCAAAGTCAAAGAGAGATTTAGGTCATTTGGAAGAATGGGCTGAAAGATGGCAGATGGAGTTTAATGCTGATAAGTGTGAGGTGCTACATCTTGGCAGGACAAATCAAAATAGGACGTACATGGTAAATGGTAGCGAATTGAGGAATGCAGTAGAACAGGGGGATCTAGGAATAACTGTGCATAGTTCCCTGAAGGTGGAATCTCATGTAGATAGGGTGGTAAAGAAAGCTTTTGGTATGCTAGCCTTTATAAATTAGAGCATTGAGTATAGAAGTTGGGATGTAATGTTAAAATTGTACAAGGCATTGGTGAGACAAATTCTGGAGTATGGTGTACAATTTTGGTCGCCTAATTATAGGAAGGACGTCAACAAAATAGAGAGGGTACAGAGGAGATTTACTAGAATGTTGCCTGGGTTTCAGCAACTAAGTTACAGAGATAGGTTGAATAAGTTAGGTCTTTATTCTTTGGAGCGCAGAAGGTTAAGGGGGGACTTGATAGAGGTCTTTAAAATGATGAGAGGGATAGACAGAGTTGACGTGGACAAACTTTTCCCACTGAGAGTAGGGAAGATTCAAACAAGGGGACATGACTTCAGAATTAAGGGACCGAAGTATAGGGGTAACATGAGGGGGAACGTCTTGACTCAGAGAGTGGTAGCTGTGTGGAATGAGCTTGCAGTGGAAGTGTTGGAGGCAGGTTTGATTTTATCATTTAAAAATAAATTGGATAGAAACATAGAAACATAGAAACATAGAAAATAGGTGCAGGAGTAGGCCATTCGGCCCTTCGAGCCTGCACCGCCATTCAATATGATCATGGCTGATCATCCTACTCAGTATCCTGTACCTGCCTTCTCTCCATACCCCCTGATCATTTTAGCCACAAGGGCCACATATAACTCCCTCTTAAATATAGCCAATGAACTGGCCTCAACTACCTTCTGTGGCTTCCAGAGATTCACCACTCTCTGTGTGAAAAATGTTTTCCTCATCTCGGTCCTAAAAGATTTCCCCCTTATCCTTAAACTGTGACCCCTTGTTCTGGACTTCCCCAACATCGGGAACAATCTTCCTGCATCTAGCCTGTCCATCCCCTTAAGAATTTTGTAAGTTTCTATAAGATCCCCCCTCAATCTTCTAAATTCTAGCTAGTACAAACCGAGTCTATCCAGTCTTTCTTAATATGAAAGTCCTGACATCCGAGGAATCAGTCTGGTGAACCTTCTCTGTACTCCCTCTATGGCAAGAATGTCTTTCCTCAGATTAGGAGACCAAAACTGTACGCAATACTCCAGGTGTGGTCTCACCAAGACCCTGTACAACTGCAGGAGAACCTCCCCGCTCCTATACTCAAATCCTTTTGCTATTAATGCTAACATACCATTCGCCTTCTTCACTGCCTGCTGCACCTGCATGCCTACTTTTAATGACTGGTGTACCATGACACCCAGGTCTCGTTGCATCTCACCTTTTCCTAATCGGCCACCATTCAGATAATAGTCTACTTTCCGGTTTGGTGGTCGATAGGTATATGGATTGGAAAGGAATGGAGGGTTATGGTCTGAGTGCAGGTAGATGGGACTAGGGGAAAATAATTGTTCGGCACGGACTTGTAGGGCCGAGATGGCGTGTTTCCGTGCTGTAATTGTTACATGGTTATTATATGTTTATAAAATTAGGGCACATGGTATTGGGGGTAGAGTGCCGACATGGATAGAGAAGTGGTTGGCAGACACGAAACAAAAAGTAGGGATTAACGGGTCCCTTTCAGAATGGCAGGCAGTGACTAGTGGGGTACCGCAAGGCTCGATGCTGGGACCGCAGCTATTTACGATATACATGAATGATTTGACAATAGACAATAGGCAATAGACAATAGGTGCACGAGTATGCCATTCGGCCCTTCGAGCCAGCATCGCCATTCAATGTGATCATGGCTGATCATTCCCAATCAGTACCCCATTCCTGCCTTCTCCCCATATCCCCTGACTCCGCTATTTTTATGAGCCCTATCTAGCTCTCTCTTGAAAGCATCCAGAGAACCCGTCTCCACCACCCTCTAAGGCAGGGAATTCCACAGACTCACCACTCTCTGCGAGAAGAATGTTTCCTCGTCTCCGTTCTAAATGGCTTCCTCCTTATTCTTAAACTGTGGCCCCTGTCTCTGGACTCCCCCAACATTCGGAACATGTTTCCTGCCTCTAGCCTGTCCAAGCCCTTAACAATCTGGCATGTTTCAATGAGAATACCTCTCATCCTTCTAAACTCCAGAGTGTACAAGCCTAGCTACTCCATTCTCTCCGCATATGACAGTCTCGCCATCCCGGGAATTAACCTTGTAAACCTACGCTGCATTACCTCAATGGCAAGAATGTCCTTCCTCAAATTAGGGGACCAAAACTGCACACAATACTCCAGGTGTGGTCTCACTAGGGCTCTGTACAACTGTTGTGAATCTGTGGAATTCTCTGCCTCAGAATTCAGTAGAGGACAATTCTCTGGATGCTTTCATAGAAACATAGAAACATAGAAAATAGGTGCAGGAATAGGCCATTCGGCCCTTCGAGCCTGCACCTCCATTCGATATGATCATGGCTGATCATCCAACTCAGTATCCCATCCCTGCCTTCTCTCCATACCCCCTGATCCCTTTAGCCACAAGGGCCACATCTAACTCCCTCTTAAATATAGCCAATGAACTGGCCTCAACTATGTTCTGTGGCAGAGAATTCCACAGATTCACCACTCTCTGTGTAAAAAATGATTTTCTCATCTCGGTCCTAAAAGACTTCCCTCTTATCCTTAAACTGTGACCCCTAGTTCTGGACTTCCCCAACATCGGGAATAATCTTCCTGCATCTAGCCTGTCCAACCCCTTAAGAATTTTGTAAGTTTCTATAAGATCCCCCCTCAATCTTCTAAATTCGAGCGAGTACAAGCCGAGTCTATCCTGTCTTTCTTCATATGAAAGTCCTGCCATCCCAGGAATCAGTCTGGTGAACCTTCTCTGTACTCTCTCTGTACTCCCCCTAACTTTCAAGAGAGAGTTAGATAGAGCCCTTAAAGATAGCAGAATCAGGGGATATGGGGAGAAGGCAGGAACAGGGTACTGATTGTTGACAATCAGCCATGATCTCATTGAATGGCAGTGCTGGCTCGAAGGGCCGAATGGCCTACACTTCACTTATTGTCTATTGTCTATTACCAAACTATAATATAACCAAAAAATATCACAACCAGAGAGCAGTCCTGAACTACTATCTTATTCATTGGTGACCCTCGGGCTATCCTTGACCAGACTTTACAGGCTTTACCTTGCACTAAACGTTGTTCCCTTATCGTGCATGTATACACTGATAATTTCTTGATTGTAATCGTGTATTGTCTTTCCACTGACTGGACAAAAGCTTTTCACTGTACCTCGGAACACGTGGCAATAGGCTAAACTTAACTGAAATTAAGGAATCAAGTGAATTTATTTCTCTTCTTCCATCCAAGGGAATCAGTCCAGTAGCGCCTGGCTGCTTCTGTTCTACAAAAGGCCCCACTGACCTAGCAGAGCCCTTTCTCAATAGCAAGCCTATGTCTGGAAAGCAGACTGCTACAAAGACAAAATAACATCCATTCTTCACCCTCGCTGGAAACAAAATAGTCATTCATATTTAGGTCAGTTCACAGGGGTTGGCAACTGAAATCAAAAGCATTCCTCCAAAAATCTAATCATCTTGCAGCACCAGAAGCTGCTCAAAGGATACAAAAACATAAACTCCCCCAACTGCAATGTAAAGATCTATTGCACTAGAAATCTCAAACACTCAATTCTATGAGGCACATCTGGAGATATATTTTTTGTCAGTCCCGTTGGGCTTTGAGGAGTAAGATAAGAAGACTAGCTTTAATGGTTTCGGTAGTGCTGCAGTAACTCAACTTCCCCAAACGATAAATAAGGCACAGATTTGTTAACTGCTCACTCATCCCGCACTTCATTTCGAGCACTCCTCCAAGGTTGCAGTGATTTTTAACCTGACCTGGCCATGGGTGGGATCGGTGGGCAATTTCATGCTGTGGTTCAGTTTTCGGTCAGTTTAGAGGTAGGGCAGGGAAACATGCCCCATTGGCCCGCCAAGCTTGAGCCGACCAATGATCACCCCGCACATTAACACCATACACTAGGGACAGTTACCAATTTTTATCTGACAGTCTGGCAGTCTGAAGAAGGGTTTCGGCCCGAAACGTTGCCTATTTCCTTCGCTCCATAGATGCTGCTGCACCCGCTGAGTTTCTCCAGCTTTTTTGTGTAACCACCAATTTTTATCCAATGGGGCGGCATGGTGGTGCAGCGGTAGAGTTGCTGCCTACAAGCGCTTCCAGCACCACCCGGGTTCAATCTCAATTATGGGTGCTGTCTGTACGGAGTTTGCACGTTCTCTCCGTGACCTGCATGGGTTTTCTCCGAGATCTTCGGTTTCCTCCCACACTCGAAAGACGTACAGGTTTGTAGGTTTAATTGTCCCACTTCCGTACACAAAGTCGTGAATGATGTCTAAAGCCATCTTCACCACCATATCCACCTGCAAGATACTATGTACCTGTGGTCCTTGCAATTAAGACTCTAAAGGGCTTGTCAATTGGCAATTGTTTATGGCGACTGCCGGCATCATTGACTGACGTACCAGGTCACCGAAAAGTTCACGGCGTGATGACATATGACGCACAATGTTTTTTCAAGTGTCGCAACATTTTTTTTGTCGCCCCTGGATTTTGAAATGTTCAACATTTTTTGACGACACTGATATGATGCTGGCAGTCGCCGAGAAAATCGCCAAGTGGGACAGGCCCTTAAAAGGACCAAGAAAACAGATTTGCAGTGCGCTTCAGTAAGAGCCCAAGATGGACACAAAAAGCTGGAGTAACTCAGCGGGACAGGCAGCATCTATGGAGAGAAGGAATGGGCGACGTTTCGGGTCGAGGCCCTTCTCCAGACTCATGTCTGGGGAACGGGCGGGACAGAGATAGAATGTAGTCGGAGACAGTAAGACTGGTGGGAGGACTGGGAAGGGGGAGGGGATGGAGAGAGAGAATGGGAAAGCAACGGCTATTTGAAGTTAGAGAATTCAATGTTCATACTGCTGGGGTGTAAGCTGCCCAAGCGAAATATGAGGTGCTGTTCCTCCAATTTGCATTGGGCCTCACTCTGATAATGGAGGAGGCCCAGGACAGAAAGGTCAGATTGGGAATGGGAGGGGGAGTTGAGGTGCTGAGCAACCAGGAGATCAGGTAGGTTAAGGTGGACTGAGCGGAGGTGTTCAGCGAAACGATCGCCGAGGATGCGCTTGGTCTCACCAATGTACAGAAGTTGACACCTGGAACAGCAGAGCCCAGATGAGTTTGGTGGTAGCATGGAAAACTGGGTCACAGTGAGTAAAGAGGGTGTGGTTAACTTTACCTTGATGAGAGAAAGGAGTGTGGGGATCAGAGCCAAACTCAGTTTATAAGAAGCAGAGAAAAAAGCCCAGAGCCCAGAAACAGTATTGGTGAGTTTACATACAACACAGGAAACAGAGTCCAGGTGAGTAGAAACAGTCCTGGAAAGTGTAAACACATATTTAATCTAAATAAAGATCTGGTGAATTGAACTGATTTCTGTTCCCAGGGGCTCCTGGAAGGGTGGGTGTGGAGAGGATGTTTCCTCGTGGGAGAATCAAGGCAAGGATCACCCACTTAGGTCGGAAATAATGTTGTGTTTTCTCTCAGAGGTGAATTGTCCCGAGTGCGTAGGATAGCGCTAGTGAACGGGGTGATCGTCGATCAGTGTGGACTCAGTGGGCCGAAGGGCCAGTCTCCACGATGTACCTCTAAAGTCAAAATCCAAATGTGAGTAGAAACAAGCCACACACAAGTACATCACGGAATACAAAGGTAAACTTACTGGAGTGCAACATAGAGTGTTAGTTACGGAGAAAGTGCCAGATTTTAAAAAAAAGTACAAGGGCTACAATGAGGTAGGTTGGAAGATGGGAACTAGACCCTGAGCTTATGAGAGGACGGTTCAGAAGACCTATAGAAGCTGGTCCTGAATCTGGTGGTACATGCTTTCAAGCTTATATATCCTTTGTATCTTTATAACGGGAGAAGAGGGAATGACCAGGGTGTAAGATGCCCATGATTATGTTGGCTGCCATTTAGAACGGAGATGAGGAAACACTTTTTCTCACAGAGTGGTGAGTCTGTGGAATTCTCTGCCTCAGAGGGAGGTGGAGGCAGGTTCTCTGGATGCTTTCAAGAGAGAGCTAGATAGGGCTCTTAACAATAGCGGAATCAGAGGATATGGGGAGAAGGCATGAACTGGGTACTGATTGGGGATGATCAGCCATGATCACATTGAATGGCGCTGCTGGTTCGAAGGGCCAAATGGCCAACTCCTGCACCTATTGTCTATTGTTTACCGAAGCAGGGTCAATTGAGGGGAAGGGGGAGGCTGGTTTGTGTATGGAATGGGCTACACCCACAACTCTGTAATTTCTACTAATTACTAAAATAATTTAAATTCCCACAGCTGCCTCATTTGAATTTGGTCTCTGGAATAGTGAAAGGTTATTCAACTGTGAGGCTACCACTGTGCCTGCATCTTTGTACAAGAGGATTGTAATCACAGAGCAATTACATTGAATAGGGTCAGAGAGTCAAACAGAGTGGAAACAGTCCCTTTGGCCCAACATGCCCACATCGACCAACATGTCCCATCGACACTAGTCCCACCTGCCTGCGTTTGGTCCATATCCCGCTAAACCTGTCTTATCCATGTACCTGTCTAAATGTTTCTTAAACGTTGCGATAGTACCTGCCTCAACTACCACCTCAGGCAGCTCGTTCCATATGATTCCTGGGATGTCAGGACTGTCTTATGAAGAAAGACTGGATAGACTTGGTTTATACTCTCTAGAATTTAGAAGATTGAGAGGGAATCTTATAGAAACTTACAAAATTCTTAAGGGGTTGGACAGGCTAGATGCAGGAAGATTGTTCCCGATGTTAGGGAAGTCCAGGACAAGGGGTCACAGCTTAAGGATAAGGGGGAAATCCTTTAAAAAACCGAGATGAGAAGAACTTTTTTCACACAGAGAGTGGTGAATCTCTGGAACTCTCTGCCACAGAGGGTAGTTGAGGCCAGTTCATTGGCTATATTTAAGAGGGAGTTAGATGTGGCCCTTGTGGCTAAGGGGATCAGGGGGTATGGAGAGAAGGCAGGTACGGGATACTGAGTTGGATGATCAGCCATGATCATATTGAATGGCGGTGCAGGCTCGAAGGGCCGAATGGCCTACTCCTGCACCTAATTTCTATGTTTCTATGTTAATTTCTATATACCGACCACCCTTTGTGTAAAAAAAAGTTACCCCCTCAGGTTCCTATTAAATCTTTCCCTCCTCACTTTAAACCTATGTCCTCTGGTCCTCGATTCCCTTACGCTGGGCAAGAGACTCTGTGCATCTACCCGATCTATTCCTCTCATGATTTGTACACCTCTATAAGATCATCCCATCATCCTCCTGTGCTCCGTGGAATTAAGTCCTGCAACAGTTCACCTTAACATCCAATTAATTTACCATCAGTTAATGGATTTGCTTAAACAGTAAAACACGAGGCTTTCCCGTCATGTTGGTTCTGACTCTTTGAAAACACCTATAAAAGATCACCCCCTCATCCTCTTGCGTTCCCAGCCTGCTCAATCTCTCCCTAATGCACAGGTCATCAGGCCATTCTTAACATAGAAACATAGAAAACATAGAAAACAGGTGCAGGAGTAAGCCATTCAGCCCTTCGAGCCTGCACCGCCATTCAATATGATCATGGCTGATCATCCAACTCAGTATCCTGTACCTGCCTTCTCTCCATACCCCCTGATCCCTTTAGCCACAAGGGCCACATCTAACTCCCTCTTAAATATAGCCAATGAATTGGCCTTAACTACCTTCTGTGGCTGAGAGTTCCAGAGATTCACCACTCTCTGTGTGAAAAATGTTTTTCTCATCTCGGTCCTAAAGGATTTCCCCTTTATCCTTAAACTGTGACCCCTTGCCCTCAACTTCCCCAACATCGGGAACAATCTTCCTGCATCTAGCTTTAAGAATTTTGTAAGTTTCTATAAGATCCCCCCTCAATCTTCTAAATTCTAGCGAGTACAAGCCGAGTCTATCCAGTCTTTCTTCATATGAAAGTCCTTCATATGAGAGTCCTGACTTCATATGAAAGTCCTCATATGAAAGCTTGATGGAATCTTTCCTATAGACTGGTGACCAAAACATGGCCACCATGGGTCTCATGGTTCTCAAATTGTTAAAAGGCGCTACTTGTTTCCCTGTTTTCTTGATTCTGTGGTGAAATCACTGTGATCGGCAGATCCATTTATAATGATACTTAGAATTGATTTGTGTCTCGGCGCTGTCTGCAATAAACAGTCTATCGTCATCCATTTGCATGAGCATAACTGGGCCACAGTGATGCAGAGATGTTGCACAGTGGCTCAATGCTCCAATATACGTGCCCTCCTTTGCTGAGTTTAGTTTAGTTTTGAGATACAGTGTGTGAAACAGGCTCTTCGGCCCACTTAGTCCACGCCGACCAGCGATCCCCGCACACTAACACTATCCAACACACACTAGGGACACTTTACAATTTTACCAAGCTAATCAACCTACAAACCTGTACGTCTTTGGAAGATCCCGGAGAAAGCCCACACTGGTCACGGGGAGAATGTACAAACTCTGTACAGACAGCACCCGTAGTTGCGATTGAACCCGAGTCTCTGGCGCTGTGAGGCAGCAACTCTACCGCTGCGCCACTGTGCCACCCCAGTTAGAGTGGGAAGAGGGGTTAAAATCAAAAGATGGCACAACTAGTAGAGCAGTTGCCTCACTATTCTAGAGACCTGGGTTCAATCCTGACCTTGGGTGCTGTGTGTGTGTGTGTGTGTGTATGCGTATTGTTTTAGCTTCGAGATCCAGCATCGAAATAGTTGCTTCGTCCCCCGAGTCCACATTGACAACTGAGCAACCATTCACACGAGTTCTATGTTAACTCACTTTCTCATCCACTCCTCACACGCAAGGAATTTAGTTTAGCTTAGAGATACAGCGCAGAAACAGGCCCTTCGGCCCATCGAGTCCGCACCGACCCAGTGATCCCCGCACATTAACACCATCCTACACTAGGGATAATTTCTACATAGATACCAAGCTAATTAACCTACAAACCTGTACGTCTTTGGAGTATGGGAGGAAACGGAAGTTTTCGGTGAAAATCCACGCTGGGTCACGGGAAGAAACTACAAACTCCGAGCAGACAGAACTCGTAGTCTGGATCAAATCCTGGTCCAAACTAAACTGAAATGGAGAAATGGGAATCGGATGATTTAAAAGCCTGAGGATTACAGAGAGTGAATTGCAGAGGTATTTAAATAATTTTGAGGCCACAAGAGAGAAGCACAGTACAACTTATGCATGCCACTATTAATGACCTGCTTCAACACCACTGAATTGGGAATAGAAAGAAATGGGATGAGAAGCAAGGCACTGGCATGTGTACAAGGAGAAAATAAACGAGGTCAGCTGGCTAAAGGTACAGCTGCTGCAGTAACAGGGGTGGCTAATTAGAAGCAAGCAAGTTCCCTCTTGGCTGACAAATTGGCGCTAACCTTCATTTTGGGCCTTCAAGAGAGAGTTAAGGGTCTGTCCCACTTGGCGATTTCTGCGCCGACTGCCGGTGTCATATCAGTGTCGCCAAAAGATTTTGAACATTTCAAAATCTAGCGGCGACAAATAAATGTTGCGAGGCATGAAAAAACACCGTGCGTCAATAAGTGATCACGCCGCATCACACCGCGTCACACCACGCCACACCACATCACACCGCGCCACGCCACATCACACCACGCCACGCCACAACACACCACGCCACGCCGCATTACACCGCGGCACGCCACATCACACCGCGCCACGCCACATCACACCGCACCACGCCACATCACACCGCGCCACACCACATCACACCGCACCACGCCACATCACACCGCGCCACACCGCGCCACGCCACATCACACCACGCCACGCCACATCACACCGCGCCACGCCACATCACACCACGCCACGCCACATCACACCGCGCCACGCCACATCACACCGCACCACGCCACATCACACCGCGCCACACCGCGCCACGCCACATCACACACCACGCCACATCACATCGCGCCACGCCACATCACACCGTGCCACACCACGCCACGCCACATCACACCACGCCACGCCACATCACACCACGCCACGCCGCGCCACGCCACATCACACCACGCCACGCCGCATCACACACGCACCACGCCACATCACACACGCCACGCCACGCCGCATCACACCACGCCACGCCACATCACACCACGCCACGCCGCATCACACCGCGCCACGCCACATCACACCACGCCACGCCGCGCCACGCCACATCACACCCACGCCACGCCACATCACACCGCGCCACGCCACATCACACCGCACCACGCCACACGCCACATCACACCGCACCACGCCACATCACACCGCGCCACACCGCGCCACGCCACATCACACCGCGCCACGCCACATCACACCACGCCACGCCACATCACACCGCGCCACGCCACATCACACCGCACCACGCCACATCACACCGCGCATCACACCGCGCCCACGCCACATCACACCACGCCACGCCACATCACATCGCGCCACGCCACACGCCACACCGCGCCACACACCACGCCACGCCACATCACACCACGCCACGCCACATCACATCGCGCCACGCCCACGCCACACCACCGCGCCACCACACCGCGCCACGCCACATCACACCACGCCACGCCACATCACATCGCGCCACGCCACATCACACGCCACACCACGCCACGCCACATCACACCACGCCACGCCACATCACACCGCGCCACGCCACATCACACCACGCCACGCCGCGCC
The DNA here is from genome assembly GCF_028641065.1 of Leucoraja erinaceus. Classification (NCBI taxonomy): domain Eukaryota; kingdom Metazoa; phylum Chordata; class Chondrichthyes; order Rajiformes; family Rajidae; genus Leucoraja; species Leucoraja erinaceus. The sequence goes on from NC_073377.1 coordinate 1,228,813, forward strand.
ACGCCACGCCACATCACACCGCGCCACCGCCACATCACACCGCGCCACGCCACATCACACCACGCCACGCCGCGCCACGCGCCACGCCACATCACACCACGCCACGCCACAACCACACCACACCACACGCCACATCACACCGCGGCACGCCACATCACACACCGCGCCACGCCACATCACACCGCGCCACGCCACATCACACCGCGCCACGCCACATCACACCGCGCCACGCCACATCACACACCGCACCACGCCACATCACACCACGCCACGCCACATCACACCACGCCACGCCACATCACACCGCGCCACGCCACATCACACCGCGCCACGCCACATCACACCGCACCACGCCACATCACACCGCGCCACACACACGCCACGCCACATCACACATCACACCGCGCCACGCCACATCACACCACGCCACGCCACATCACACCGCGCCACGCCACATCACACCGCACCACGCCAAATCACACCGCGCCACACCGCGCCACGCCACATCACACCACGCCACGCCACATCACATCGCGCCACGCCACATCACACACCACACCACACCACGCCACGCCACACACACACCACGCCACGCCACATCACACCGCGCCACGCCACATCACACCGCGCCACGCCACATCACACCACGCCACGCCACATCACACCGCACCACGCCACACCCACACCGCGCCACGCCGCCACATCACACCGCGCCACGCCACATCACACCGCACCACGCCACATCACACCGCGCCACGCCACATCACATCACACCGCACCACGCCACATCACACCACGCCACGCCACATCACACCACGCCACGCCCACATCACACCGCACCACACATCACATCACACCGCGCCACACCGCGCCACGCCACATCACCACACCACGCCACGCCACACACACCGCGCCACGCCACATCACACCGCGCCATCACGCCACATCACACCGCACCACGCCACATCACACCACGCCACACCGCGCCACGCCACATCACACCACACCACCACGCCACATCACATCGCGCCACGCCACATCACACACCGCGCCACACACCACGCCACGCCACATCACACCACGCCACGCACATCACATCGCGCCACGCCACATCACACCGCGCCACGCCAAATCACACCACGCCACGCCGCGCCACGCCACATCACACCACGCCACGCCACATCACATCGCGCCACGCCACATCACACCGCGCCACACCACGCCACGCCACATCACACCACGCCACGCCACATCACACCACGCCGCGTCACGCCGCATCATACTGCGTCACATCACGCCACAAATTTTTCAGCGACCTGATACGTCAGTCAATGATGCCGGCAGTTGCCGAAAAAATCTCCAAGTGGGACATGCCCTTTAGATTTAGCTCGTAGGGTTAACGGAATCAAGGAATATGAGGAAAAAGCAGGAACAGGGCACTGATTTTTGATGATCAGCCGTGATCATATCGAACGGTGGTGCTGGCTCAGAGAGCCTAATGGCTTACTCCTGCACCTACTTACTATGTTTCTGTTCTATGTTTCAGACTCAAAGAGGAACAGCACCTCATATTCAGCTTGGGCAGCAGTCTACAACCTGATGGCAGCCCAATTTCAGATAGCATGCTCCTCTCCCGTTTTCTTCTCTCTCCTTCTGATCTACCCAGGACCTCTCACATACGACAGACCCTTCAGCGCATTTAGAACGGAGACGAGGAAACACTTTTTCTCACAGAGAGTGGTGAGTCTGTGGAATTCTCTGCCTCAGAGGTCGGTGGAGGCAGGTTCTCTGGATGCTTTCAAGAGAGAGCTACGTAGGGCTCTTAAAAATAGTGGAGTCAGGGGATATGGGGAGAAGACAGGAACAGGGTACTGATTTGGGATGATCATGGCAGTGCTGGCTCGAAGGGCCAAATGGTCTACTCCTGCGCCTATTGTCTATTGTCTATTGTCTATACGCTCTACTTTCCACTGCCACCTACTCCAGTGATGGGACTTTCCACATGGTGATTTTCTAGTCTTCCTCCTTTTTCAATGGTGGCTTCCTTTCCACCAGAGCTCTCGGTCTCATATTGTTCTGCATTTCTGCTCTCATCCCTTTTCCTACTGCAGCAAAGATAGAGTACCCCTGGTTCTCACCTTCCACCCTATCATACGTATGTTCATAAGTTACAGAAGCAGAATTAGGCCATTCAGCCCATCAAGTCTACTCCGCCATTCAATCATGGCTGATCTATTTTTCCCTGTCCGCTCCATTCCCCTGCCTTCTCCCCATAATCCCTGACACCCTGACTAATCCATAATCTGACAATTTGTGCCCGAAAAATAGCCAATGCGCGGGCATCAGTGGCAAGTGAATTCCACAGATTCACCACACTCTGACAAAAGAAATTCCTCCTCATCTTCTTTCTAAAGGTACGTCCTTTTATTCTGAAGCCGTGGCCTCTGGCTAGTGGAAACTAGCACTAGTGGAAACATCTTCTCCATATTTGGCAGATAGACGTAGACATCTGGAATGGAATACAGCATGGAAACAGACCCTTCAGCCCAACTTGCCCAAGATCCCCGTCAGTCTGAAGAAGGGTCTTGACCCGAAACGTTGCCCATTCCTTCTCTCCATAGATGCTGCATCATCGGTTGAGTTACTCCAGCATTTTATTTCTACCTCTCCAGCGACACTAGTTCTACCTGCCCGCATTTGACCCACCTTTCCTATCCATGTATCTGTCCAAATATTTTTTACATTTTGTTATATCAGTTAGTTAGTTAGTTTCATTTCGCTGAACACATCCGCTCAGTCCGCATTAAACCTGATCTCCCGGTTGCTCAGCACTTTAACTCCCCCTCTCATTCCCACAGTGACCTTTCTGTCCTGGGCCTCCTCCATTGTTAGAGTGAGGCCCAATGCAAATTGGAGGAACAGCACCTCATATTTTGCTTGAGTGGCGATATGAATATTGACTTTTCTAACTTCAAATAACCCTTGCTTTGTCTCTCTCTCCATCCCTTCCCCCTTCCCAGTTCTACCACCAGACTTATTGTCTCCGACTACATTCTATCTCTGTCCCGCCCACTTTGAAGAAGGGTCTCAACCCAAAACTTCACCCATTCCTTCTCTACAGAGATGCTGCCTGGCCCGCTGAGTTACTCCTGCATTTTGTGTCTACCTTTGATTTAAACCAGTATCTGCAATTCTTTCCTACACACAGTTAGTTAGTTAGTTCAGTTTATTGTCACGTGTACCGAAGGTACAGTGAAAAGCTTTTTGTTGCTTGTTAATCAATCAATGGAAAGACAATACGTGATTAGAATCAAGCCGTCCACAGTGTACAGGCACTGGATAAAGGGGGATAGAGGTGTACCCGCAATGTTTGTGCCAAACATGATGCCGTCAAACTAAGTTCTGCCTGCACCATGATCCTTATCCCTCCATTCCCTGCATTTCCGCGTGCCTATCTAAAAGCTTATAAAGCAAGATAAAGTCCAGTTACGTTTAATTAAAGATAGTCTGAAAGTCTCCAATGAGGTAGATAGTAGCTCAGGACCGCTCTCTTGTGGTTGATAGGACGGTTCAGTTGCCTGATAACAGCTGGGAAGAAATTGACCATGGATCTGGTAAAAGGTCCTTCAGCCCAACTTGCCCATCCTGACTAAAATCCCCATCAACACTAGTCACAGGCAGTGAAGAAAGCGAATGCAATGTTGGCCTTCATAACAAGAGGATTTCAGTATAGGAGTAACAAGGTTCTTCTGCAGTTGTATAGGGCTCTGGTGAGACCACATCTGGAGTATTGTATACAGTTTCGGTCTCCTAATTTGAGGAAGGACATCCTTGTGATTGAAGCAGTGCAGCGTAGGTTCACGAGATTGATCCCTGGGATGGCGGGACTGTCATATGAGATAAGATTGAAAAGACTAGGCTTGTATTCACTGGAGTTTAGAAGGATGAGGGGGAATCTTATAGAAACATATAAAACTATAAAAGGATTTGACAAGCTAGATGCAGGTAAATGTTCCCAATGTCGGATGAGTCCAGAACCAGGGGCCACACTTAGAATAAATGGGAGGTCATTTAAGACTGAGGTGAGGAAAAACGTTTTCACCCAGAGAGTTGTGAATTTATGCACAGAGGGCAGTGGAGGCCATGTCACTGGATGGATTTAAGAGAGAGTTAGATAGAGCTCTAGGGGCTAGTGGAGTCAAGGGATATGGGGAGAAGGCAGGCACAGGTTATTGATAGGGGCCGATCAGCCATGATCACAATAAATGGCTCGAAGGGCCGAATGGCCTCCTCCTGCACCTATTATCTATGTTTATATAGTCTCACCCGCGTTTGGCCCATTTCCTTTTAAACCTTTCCTATCCATGTACTTGTCCAAATATATATTTTTATTGTTGTTATTGTACCTGCCTCAACCACCTCCTCTGGCAGCTCGTTCCATACATGTGAAAATGTTGCTCCTCAAGTTCATATTCAATCTTTCCTTTCCCACCTTAAACCGTTTGATTTCTCCACTCTGGGTGAAAGACTCTGTGGATTTATCCTATCTGCCCCCCTCATCACTTTATACACCTCTATATGATCACCCCTCATCCTCCAGCACTCCAAGGAATAAAGTCCTAGCCTGCCCAACCTCTCTCTATAGCTCAGACCCTCACGCCATGAAAAGATGTCCGTAAATCTTCTCTGCACTGTCCAGCTTGTGATTATCCTTCACAGTTTCCGCTAATCCAACAACAAGCTTTCAACACTCCTAACAGTCCGGTTCGGAGTGTGCAGAGCAATGTACCGGTTCTTTGGCAAATCTCTGGACCACTCTTTCATCACCACCAAACCACTCCACTTCTTACAGCACATGATAGAAGTATATAGAAGTATCTGAGGCATAGATGAGGTAGACAGTCAGAATCTTTTTTCCCCAGGATGGAAATGTCCAACACTAGAGGGCGTAGCTGTAGTGTGAGAGGGGGCAAAGTTTAAAAGAGATGTGCGGGGGCACAGAGGGTGGTGGGTGCCTGGAATGCGCTGCCAGGGATGGGGTGGAGACACATATAAAAGTTTCAGAAGTTTTAGATAGGCGCGTGGATATGCAGGGGATAGAAACATGGAAACATGGAAAATAGGTGCAGGAGGTGGCCATTGGCCCTTCGAGCCAGCACCGCCATTCATTGTGATCATGGCTGATCATCCACAATCAGTAACCCGTGCCTGCCTTCTCCCCATAGCTCCTAGAGCTCTATCTAACTGATTCCGCTAGCAGGGAACGTTAGTTTGACTTGGCATCATGCTTGGCACAAGCATTGTGGGCACATCTCTATCAGAAGCTCCCTCATCCTCCTGCACTCCAAATAATAAAGTTCTAGCCTGCTCCACCTCTCCCTACAGCTCAGACCCTCGCATCCTGGCAACATTCTCGTAAATCTTCTCTATACCCTTTGCAGTTTGACAATGTCTTTCCTGTTACATGGTGACCAAAAAACTGAACATAAAACATGTGGTCACACCAATATCTTATACTTACAGAATAGAAGGTGGCTATTTTAGCCGATTAAAAGGCCTGTCCCACGAGCATGCGACGTGCATGCGGCAAGCGCGACCAAACCGGAAGCGGGGGCAGCGCGGAGGTCAGGTGTTCCCCGTACAGGGCCGGTCCCACCAGCATGTGCCTGCTTGCAGCAAGCGCGATCAAACCGGAAGCGGGGGCCGCATGGAGGTCGAGTGAGTGACGTGAATTCGTGCGAAGTCTGCTGCGTACGGCGTCAAGACGCTGCGTATGTCCGTCGAGGCGGTGCGTACGGCGTCGAGGCGGCTGCGGGCCGGCAGGCCGTTGCCGCGCGGAATTTTTGAACATGGTCAGTTTTTCGGATGTCGGGATCAGCTCCGCACAACTCCATACAGCTCCGGCGATCGAAGTGGGACCGGCTCCGCGAGGCCGTATGGCTCAAGCGACCACGTTAGGTCGCGCTTGCCGCATGGAGTCGCATGCTCGTGGGACAGGCCCTTAAGTACCTGCATCCTACAACTTTAGGCAGTGCACGCCATACGCAAGAAGAAGAAGTACCTGCAGTCAAGGCAACTAATCTCTTCTGCAAGGCTTTAGTTTAGTTTAGTTTAGATATACTGCACGGAAACAGGCCCTTCGGCCTGCCGTATCTGCGACGACCAGTGATCGTCGAATATTAACAGCACCCTACGAGCACTCGGGACAATGTTGCATATTTATACCAAGACAATTAACCTACAAACCTGTACGTCTTTGGAGTGTGGGAGGGCAACCGAAGATCTCGGAGAAAACCCACGCAGGTCACGGGGAGAACGTACGGACAAGCACTCGTAGTCAGGGTCTCTGGCGCTGTAAGGCAGTAGCTCTACCGCTGCGCCATCGTGCCGCTTTGATGGAAGAAAGGCTTCCTGCAGAAGTGTGAAATGATGTATCTTCCCCACTACCAGGTCCCTTTGTTCCACTGTGTCCATTTCGGCGAGGTTGTTAATTTATTGCCGAATTAGGGACAGTTTCATGCTTCTCTTGGGAGCTGTGATGATATTGCACAAATTCCTTTCATGTCAAACATGACGAGAGTCAGAGACAGGAGACCTTAATCCATGTTCGGAGTGCTTGGAATTCTAATTCCTTGGGTGAAAGAATGGAGGGCAGAGGGGTTGTGAGGTGGGAATTAATTATGGACAGCAACTCGATTCAACTTTGGTTAGGCCATATTAGTAGTATTAGTCATAGAGTCTTAGAGCATGGAACCTTCGGCACAACTTGCCCATACTGGCCAATCCGTCCTATCGACACCAGTCCTACCTGCCTGTATTTAGACCACATCCCTCTAAACCTGTCTAATCTATGTACCTATCGAAATGTTTCTTGGATGTTGCAATGGGCCTTGCCTCAACTATCTTCTCCGGCAGCTCGTTCAATACACCTACCACCCTTTGCGTAGAAAAATGACCGCTCAAATTTCTATTAACCGAACACATAATCTCCCCTAGTCCCATATACCTGCGCTCAGACCATAACCCTCCATTCCCTTCCCATCCATATAACTATCCAATTTATTTTTAAATGATAAAAACAAACCTGCCTCCACCACCTTCACTGGAAGCTCATTCCACACAGCTACCACTCTCTGAGTAAAGAAGTTCCCCCTCATGTTACCCCTAAACTTCAGTCCCTTAATTCTCATGTCATGTCCCTTGTTTGGATCTTCCCTACTCTCAGTGGGAAAAGCTTTTCCACGTCAACTCTGTGTATCCCTCTCATCATTTTAAAAACCTCTATCAAGTCCCCCCTTAACCTTCTGCGCTCCAAAGAATAAAGCCCTAAATATTAAATCTTTTCACGTTCATCTTAAGCCTACAGTCTCTGGTCCTTGATTCCTCTACTCTGGGCAAAGGAATCTGTGCCCCTACCCGACTTATTCCTCTCATGATTTTACACACCTCTATAAGATCACCCCTCATCCTCCTGCACACCAAGGAATAGAGACCTAGCCTGCTTGACCGCTCCCTATTGCCCAGGCCCTTTAGTCCTGGCAACATCCTCGTAAATCTGCTCTGCATCCTTGCCAGCTTGATGACATTGTTCCTATAACACAGTGCTTAAAACTGAACACAATATTCTAAATGCGGCCTCAACAACGTATACAACTGCAACATGACCTCGCAACTTCTGTACTCGATGCTCTGACTGATGAAGGCCAATGTGCCAAAAGCCTTTTTTAACCACACTGTCTACGGCGCCGTAAGGAGAGAGACTACTGCCAACCACCGCCAGTCTCCACTGCCCACGTTGCACCAAGGGGTGTGGATCACGGATCGGCCTCTACAGACATCTGCAGACCCACAAGTAGACGACCCGATGGAGAGGAGAGGACAGTCATACTCGTTTCGAGTGACCGCTGATGATGATGACCCGCGGTAGCAGTTTCGAAGAGCCATGTACCTATAGTGCTGGGTGTCATGGTACACCAGTCATTGAAAGTAGGCATGCAGGTGCAGCAGGCAGTAAAGAAAGCGAATGGTATGTTAGCTTTCATAGCAAAAGGATTTGAGTATAGGAGCAGGGCGGTTCTACTGCAGTTGTACAGGGTCTTGGTGAGACCACACCTGGAGTATTGCGTACAGTTTTGGTCTCCAAATCTGAGTAAGGACATTCTTGCCATAGAGGGAGTGCAGAGAAGGTTCACCAGACTGATTCCTGGGATGTCAGGACTGTCTTACGAAGAAAGACTGGATAGACTTGGTTTATACTCTCTAGAATTTAGGAGATTGAGAGGGGATCTTATGGAAACTTACAAAATTCTTAAGGGGTTGGACAGGCTAGATGCAGGAAGATTGCTCCCGATGTTGTGGAAGTCCAGGACAAGGGGTCACAGCTTAAGGATAAGGGGGAAGTCCTTTAAAACCGAGATGAGAAGAACTTTTTTCACACAGAGAGTGGTGAATCTCTGGAACTCTCTGCCGCAGAGGGTAGTCGAGGCCAGTTCATTGGCTATATTTAAGAGGGAGTTAGATGTGGCCCTTGTGGCTAAAGGGATCAGGGGGTATGGAGAGAAGGCAGGTACGGGATACTGAGTTGGATGATCAGCCATGATCATATTGAATGGCGGTGCAGGATTGAAGGGCCGAATGGCCTACTCCTGCACCTAATTTCTAAGTTTCTATGTTTCTATGTTTCTATGTTTCTATGTTCCCTCTGCTCTACAACACTCCCCAGAGCCCTACTATTCACGGTATTGGTTCTGCCCATGTTAGTGCTCTCTAAATGCAACACCTCACATTTCTCTGTACACTGTTGTCTGCAGTTTTGGTCGACCTAATTCCAGGAAGGACGAGGAGGCTTGGGGAGAGGGTGTTGACGAGGATCACCAAAATGCTCCCAGGATTTAGGGGGTATTGGCTATCGGGAGATGTTGAGGATGGACATGCTTGGAATGATCAGGTGAATTAATACGTTTATTGTCATTGCACAATACTGTGCAACGAAATTCAATTACATCTCTTCCGGTTAAAAAAATACAAACACGACACCCATTGACACATATGTACACTTATTAGTAAAATAATAAATAAGTATTTAAAAAGAATTGAAAAAGAATGTTGCATTTCTTGGAATTACATTTTCCTTCCCCAGTGTTCTCTGTTGGAATTAAGTTATTTTATCGCACATGGGTAGAAACTATTTTTTAGTCTACCGGTGCGAGCCTTCAGAGACCTGAATCGCCTCCCAGAGGGTAGCAGAGTGAAAAGGTGGTTGGCAGGGTGGGATGTGTCCTGCTTGATGTTTGTGGCCTGGTGCAAGCATCGGGCCCTGTATATATCATCCAAGGAGGGCAGTTGAGCGTTTGTGATGCTCTGTGCAGTTTTTATAACTCCCTGCAGCGCCCTCCTCTCAGCCACAGTGCAGCTAGCAAACCACGCCAGGATTCCAAAGGAGAGGATACTTTCCACGGCGCATCGGTAGAAGGACAGCAGCAGCGGCTGTGAGACGTTTGCTCTCCGCAGAGACCTCAGGAAATACAGCCGCTGATGTGACTTCTTCACGAGAGTGACGGTGTTCATTTGCCATTTGAGGTCCTGGGAGATGTTTATTCCCAGGAACTTAAAGCCAGTGACTCTCTCCACCATGTCTCCTTTGATGTATAAGGGAGCAGATTCCTCTCTCCTCTTCCTCCTGAAGTCAACGACCAGTTCTTTAGTCTTTGATGGGTTGAGCACCAGGTTATGTTTGGTACACCAGACAGTCAGTTTTTGGACTTCATCCCTGTAGAGAGACTCGTCGTTGTTGCTTATCAGTCCCACCACAGTCGTGTCGTCCGCAAACTTGATGATCCTGTTTGTACTGTGTGTTGGTATACACTCATAAGTGTATATTGTATACAAGATGGGACACAGCACACAACCTTGTGGCGCTCCTGTGCTGAGCGTCAGGACTGGGGAGTGATTGGACCCCATCCTGACAGTCTGTGGGCGATCTGTTAAAAAGTCCTTGATCCATCTGCATGTGTTTGCATTAACACCCAGATCAGACAGTTTGTCCACCATTCTGCTGGGGATGATTGTATTAAATGCAGAACTAAAATCTACAAACAACATCCTCACATATGAGCCAGGACGCTCCAGATGTGTCAGTGCAGAATGTAGAGCTATATTGATGGCATCCTCTGCTGACCTATTAGCTCTATGTGCAAACTGATGCTGATCCAGGGTGGATGGGAGTGATGACTTAATGTGGGCCAGGACCAGCCGTTCAAAACACTTCATCACCGTTGAAGTGAGAGCAACAGGTCTATAGTCATTCAAGCTGGTAATGGATGTTTTTTTGGGTACAGGCACGATGGTAGCAGTCTTAAAGCATTTAGGGACAGTGCATGTTGACAGAGAGAGGTTAAAGATGTCGCTAAAAACCTCTGCTAACTGGTCTGCACAGTCCCGCAGTACTCTCCCTGTGATGCCATCTGGGCCAGCAGCCTTCCTGGGGTTGACCCTGCGGAGTGTTTTTCTGACGTCCTCCGTACTCACAGCGAGTGCCAGGTCATCAGTGCTGGGTGCGGTTGCAGGTGCAGGCTCCACCTCATTCAGCTCAAACCGGGCGAAAAAATGGTTGAGCTCCTCAGCTAGCGAGTTGTTACTGCTGCTGATGATCGCCCCCCCCTTGCCCTTGTAGTTTGTGAGTTGCTGAATGCCCTGCCAGACACGCCGAGGGTCCCTCTCGTTAAAGTGCCCCTCTAGCCTTCTTCCATAGGCTGTCTTTGCCTCTTTAATGGCTCTCTTTAATTTAGATCTGGCAGTGCTGTACAATTCATCACTGCCAGATCTAAACGCTGAGTTGCGTTCCCTCAGCAGTTTCCTGACATCCCTGATCATCCATGGTTTGTTGTTTGGATAGCACCTGACCTCCCTGTCGACAGTGACGTTGTTGATACAGTTCTGTATATAGAACATGACTGTGGATGTGTATTCTTGTATGTCCTGGTTTGCAAACAGGTCCCACTTGGTGCACTCAAAACAGTCCTGAAGTTGGGCAGCAGCACCCTCGGGCCAAGTCTTTATGTGTATCTCGGGCTAGGATGGCATAGTGGCGCAAGGGTAGAGTTGCTGCCTTACTGCGCCAGAGATAACAGTTCGATCCTGACTATGGGTGTCGTCTGTACAGAATTTGAATGTTCTCCCTGTGACTGCGTGGGTTTCCTCCAGATGCTCCGGTTTCCTCATTGAAACATATAAGATTGTTAAGGGCTTGGACACACTAGAGGCAGGAAACATGTTCCCGATGTTGGGGGAGTCCAGAACCAGGGACCACAGTTTAAGAATAAGGAGTAAGCCATTTAGAACGGAGACGAGGAGACACTTTTTCTCACAGAGAGTGGTGAGTCTGTGGAATTCTCTGCCTCAGAGTGTGGTGGAGGCAGGTTCTCTGGATGGTTTCAAGAGAGAGCTAGATAGGGCTCTTAAAAATAGCGGAGTCAGGGATATGGTGAGAAGGCAGGAACGGGGTACTGATTGTGGATGATCAGCCATCAGAATGGCGGTGCTGGCTCGAAGGGCCGAATGGTCTACTCCTGCACCTATTGTCTATTGTCTATTGTCTATTTTCCTCCCACACTCCAAAGACATGCAGGTTTGTAGGTTAATTGGCTTTGGTAAAATTGTAAATTATCCCTAGTGTGTCGGATAGTGCTAGTGTACGAGGTGATGCAGACTTGGCCTGTTTCCGTGCTGTATCTCTAAAACTAAAACTAAAAAGAAAACTGAAAGTAAGACTATGACTGACGTTTGGAATGATCTTATACTCCTCTCAGTTCAGAACAAGCTGCCAGAGGAGGTAGTTGAGGCTGGGACTATCCCAACGTTTAAGAAACAGTTAGACAGGTACATGGATCGGACAGGTTTGGAGGGTTGTGGTCCAAACGCTGGCAGGTGGGACTAGTGTAGCTGGGACATGTTGGTCGGTGTGGGCAAGTTGGGCCGAAGGGCCTGTTTCCACACTGTATCACTCTGTGACATATGTGGTGATGGATAATAAATACTGGGCTCCCCATCGTATCCCATTTTCTGTGGACAAATGAATGAATGAACAGGACAGCACGGTGGTGCAGCGCTAGAGTTGCTGCCTTACTACGTACGCTTGCAGCGTCGGAGACCTGGGTTCAATCCCGACTACGGGCGCTGTCTGTACGAAGTTTGTACATTCTCCCCGTGACCACGTAGGTTGAATTGGGTTGATACAAGTGTAAATTGTCCCCAGTGTGTGCATGCGATAGTGTTAACGTGCGCGGGTGGCTGGTCGTTGTGGAATCGGAGGGGCCGAATGGCCTGTTTCCGCGCTGTATCACCAAACTAAACTAAGAACGAGTCTTCTATTTCCACCTTGCCATCGGCGATTCTTTTATAGCGGCAGGGAGACGGGGTGCCAACTCAAGGAAAGAACGGACCTCTTTACCTGCAGACAACGTCGACCTTGCAGGACTCCAGCAGCGACAGGCAGTTCTGCTTCTCCTTGACGTAGTAAGAGCAGGATGGGACAATCGTCTGCCTCCTGCGCTCGGCACACGCCGTGTCCTCACAGGGGCAGAAGAGCAGCTCGTGCGTGAACTCGACGGGGACGCGGTCAAAGAACTTGCGCAGGACTTTGTGGCACTTGAGGCGGTTGCAGGTCTCCGTGTTGCTGGAGGGCTTGATGCAGGAGTACACGTACTCAGTCCGCAGCCTCTGGCACGACTCGTCCACGTTGCAGGCCTTGGCCGCATCCAGGCAACGGTTGGCCCGTGTCACACCTACATCAGACCCTGTGAAACCAATTGGACAAACATTGAATCTTCCTATAGACCTTGTGCCAACTTGGTGCCGGGATGTAACGCTGAGACCCAGCAAGGCGCTGGTCTGGCTGCATTTGGCATATTGAGAGCAGTTTTGCCCCCCATATCTGAGGAAGGATGTGCTGACATTGGAGAGGGTCCAGAGAATTATCCCAGCGATGATTTAGTTTGGGAAGGAACTGCAAATGCTTGTTTACAACGAAGATAGACAATAATGCTGGAATAACTCAGCCGGGACAGGCAGCATCTCTGGAGAGAAGGAATGGATGACGTTTCGGAAGAAGGATCTCAACCCAAAAATCACCCATCCCTTCTCTCCAGTGATGCTGCCTATCAGTCTGAAGAAGGGTCTCGGCCCGAAACATTGCCTATTTCCTTCGCTGAGTTCCTCCAGCATTTTTGTGTACCTTCGATTTTCCAGCATCTGCAGTTCCTTCTTAAACAACATGCTGCTGCCTGTCCCACTGAGTTACTCTGGCATTTTGGGTCTACCTTGCATTTTGTGTCTGTCGGTGTAAACCAGCTCCTGCAGTTCTGCCCTACACATTGTAGCATGTTCATCAATGTTAATAACCATGAACAGGAATAGCAGAGGTAAAGTCCTGATCGCCAGACAGCAACCGTCCTGTTATTGAGTCATAGAGCCATACAGCGTGGAAATAGGCCATTCGACCCAGATTGCTCACACCAACCAACATGTCCCAACTGCACTTGCCCCACCTGTCTGCATTTGGCCTGCTGAGTTACTCCAGGACTTTGTGTTTGGTTTAGAGATACAACACGGACACGGGCCCCTCCGACCCACCGAGTCGGTACCGACCAGCGATCACCACACACTAATGCCCCTGTCCCACTTAGGAAACCTGATCGGAAACCTCTGGAGACTTTGCGCCCCACCCAAGGTTTCCGTGAGGTTCCCGGAGGTTTTTGTCAGTCTCCCTACCTGCTTCCACTACCTGCAACCTCCGCCAACCACCTGCAGCCTCTGGGAACCGCACGGAAACCTTGGGTGGGGCGCAAAGTCTCCAGAGGTTTCCGTTCAGGTTTCCTAAGTGGGACAGGGGCATAACACTACACTATCCTACACACACTCGGGACAATTTACATTGATACCAAGCCAATTAACCGACAAACCTGTACGTCTTTGGAGTGCGGGAGGAAACCCAAGATCTCGGAGAAAACCCACACAGGTCACGGGGAGAACGTACAAGCTCTATACAGACAGCGCCCGTAGTCGGGATCGAACCCGGGCCTCTGGCTTTGTGAGGCAGCAACTCTACTGTTGCGGCATCGATTGTTACACTGAATTGCTATTGCTGCTGTTGTGATGTGTTAACTACAGTGTTTACAGCACGTTCCCTTGGCCAGCACTGAGGTGATTTGTTAATGCGCTCTTTTCCTTTCTGATTAGCCGTTCTAAGTGAGTTGACGCCATGGCAACGGGCCTTCACTGTCTGGCCACGAACCCTGCACATACAACAACTGGGACTTGAAAATGGCGCCAAACTGACGACTCTGTGTACAGTGTACTACACACTTGTACTGTATCTGAGATGCTTATCTAACATGTAGCCTAGGTGCATACTTGTACTGAACCGTATACAGAAATGAATTTCAGTGTACCTCGGTACAGTGACATAAAAAAAAACCATGCCTCAAAAAATAATGGTCAATTTGTACCAAACTGGAGCTGAGATGCCTGTAGACTGGAGATGGGATAACTAAGGCTGAGTGTGGCACGGTGGTGCAGCGTTAGAGTTGCTGACTTACAGCGCCAGTGACCCTGACTGGGTTCGATCCTGACTACGGGCGCTGTTTGTACGGAGTTTGTACATTCTCCCCGTGACCGCGTGGGCTTTCTCCGGGTGCTCCGGTTTTCTCCCACACTCTAATTGTAAAATTGCCCATAGAGTGTAGGATAGTGTCAGTGAAGGGGGTGATCGCCGCTCGCACATGGACTCTGTGGGTCGGAACGGCCTGGATCCGCCTGTCTCTGTATCTCTAAAGTCTAAAGTCCGGAGGATAGCTCCTTCTCTCAGAGTCTGGCATCCAATGTCAAGCGATTTACGCATCAAGAGATGAGGTGAGCGAGTTTTCTTGTAGAGGAGCCAAGAAGGTTAAGAAGTGATATGACGGTGGTGTGTAAAATCATGCCGGGTTTAATAGAGGTAAGTTTTTCCCACCGGTGGATGTTTCAAGGGAATGCAGCTTTAAAGTGATGGATGCATGAAAGAAGAGGGATGCATGGAAGATTAATATTTTGTACAGTGAAACATCTGGCTGTAGAATTGCTGGAGGCAGATTTAGCCAAGGCATTCCTGATGGCAAAGACAAACGTGTTGGAGGAACACAGGGCATCACAGTGGCGCAGCGGTAGAGTTACTGCCTTACAGTGCTTACAGCGCCAGGGACCCAGGTTCGATCCTGACCACGGGTGCTGTCTGTATGAAGACTGTACGTCTCCCCATGAGTTTCCCCCGGGTGCTCTGGTTTCCTCCCACATTCCAAAGACCTGCAAGTTTGTAGTTTGTTAATTGGCTTCAGTAAAATTATAAATTGTCCCTATTGTGTAGGATAGTGTTAATGTGCGGGGATCGCTGGATGGCACGGACTCGGTGGGCCGAAGGGCCTGTTTCCACGCTGTATCTCTAAACTAAACTAATCTAAACTAAATCTGGAGATAGAAAATAGGTGCAGGAGGAGGCCATTCAGCCCTTCGAGCCAGCACCGCCATTCATTGTGATCATGGATAATCACACACGGCAAATTCTGGAACCAACATGGGGTTTTGGAAGTTCCAAGAGTGGTAGCAACCGCTTGAATAAGTAGACCTTAGCAAAGCTGTCAAGACCTCCAAAAAAAGTGAGCCAGTAGTTTAGTTTAAAGATACAGCGCGGACACAGGCCCTTCAGCCCACCGGGTCGGCGCCGACCAGAGATCCCCGCACGCTAACACTCTCCTACACACACTGGGGACAATCTACACTTATACCAAGCCAATGAACCTACAGACCTGTACGTCTTTGGAGTGTGGGAGGAAACCGAAGGTCTCGGAGAAAATCCACCCAGCTCACAGGGAGAACGTACAAACTCCATTCCGAGTGCAGCAACCGTAATCGGGATCGAACCCGGGTGTTTGGCGCTGCAAGCGTTGTAAGGCAGCAACTCTACCGCTGCACCACCGTGCCATCGAGCCAGTGTAAGGAGATAGATTCTAGCTAGATAGATTCTAGCTGTCTGACTTGAATAGTTTCACATGACGTTATGTTTTCCGGAGGGTTCATATGAGTGAGCTTTGGACAGGGGATCCAGCGCTCCTTTCTAAATACCAACCAGGATCTGCAGGAATCCTGTGTAAAGGTTTCCCCTGGTCTCTAAGGCTCCAAGGACAGAACCTTCTCAGCCGTCCTTGTGATACTGATGGATATCCTCATGAAGTTACCTGGATCGGGCAGGCCTCCAGGAGACCAGTCCAGCTGCACTCAAGGGCAACTGGACTGGGCGACTGGGCAAGTTTCACCGTCCCTTAATTGGTACATTTCTTAGTTTAGTTCAGAGATACACCCCGCGGAAACGTGCCCTTTTCAGCCACCATGTCCGCGCCGACCAGCGATCCCCGGGCATTAACACTGTCCTATACCCACTAGGGACAATTTTTACATTTACCAAGCCAATTAGCCTACATACCTGTACGTCTTTGGGGTGTGGGAGGAAACCGAAGATCTCGGAGAAAACCCACGCAGGTCACGGGGAGAACGTACAAACTCCGTACAGACAGCGCCCGTAGTCAGGATCGAACCCGGGTCTCTGGCGCTGTATTTGCTGTAAGGCAGCAACTCTACCGCTGCGCCACTGTGCCGCCCTTACATGTGACATGAAACTGACATTGGAAACCTTGAAATAGTGCCAAAACCTGCCGACCCTTGCATACGTGTAGGAAGAAACTGCAGATGCTGATTTACACCAAAGATACACACAAAAAGCTGGAGTAACTCAGCACGACAGGCAGCATCTCCGGAGAGAAGGAATGGGTGATGTTTCTGGTCGAGACCTTGTATATGGTGTCCGTGGACAATGGGTATAGACTACTTATATACACTGTGTGCATAATCTGGGATTGTGTTTATGTGTATTTGATAATTTACCGAGCTGTATGCAAAAAAAAAGCATTTCACTGCACCTCAGTACATGTGATAATAAAGAAACATTGCACCTTTGAATTAGTTGAGTAGAAATTAGAGCAGGCTTGTGAGGTGGAAGGAATTATGTTTGATGGTCACTTCCTGTTGAGTAATGCCCCTGTCCCACTTAGGAAACCTGAACGGAAACCTCTGGAGACTTTGCGCCCCACCCAAGGTTTCCGTGCGGTTCCCGGAGGTTGCGGGTGGTTGCCGGAGGTTGCAGGTAGTGGAAGCAGGTAGGGAGACCGACAAAAACCCCTGGGAACCTCCGGGAACCGCACGGAAACCTTGGGTGGGGCACAAAGTCTCCAGAGGTTTCCGTTCAGGTTTCCTAAGTGGGACAGGGGCATAACATTGCTTCAACTAAAGTGAACAATCACTTAGATATGTGTCCTCTGGATCTCTGCTTTCATCTATTCTGAGTCAACAAAGACCAAGGAATTGAAATAAAATCATTCAAAGGGTGTGAGCAAGATAGTAGAGTAAGGAAACGTCTGTCAATGGATCGATTGCAATCATGTATTGACTGGTTAGCATGCAACAACAGCTTTTCACTGTACCTCGGTACACGTGACAATAAACTCAACTCAACTGAATTTCCAAATGGTGAATCTGTGGAATTAATTGCTACAGACGGCTGTTGTGGAGGCCAAGCCAATGGGTATTCTTAAGGCAGAAATAGATAGATTTTTGATCAGTATGGGTGTCAGGGGTTATGGGGAGAAGGCAGGAGAATGGGGTGAGGAGGGAGAGAGAACAGAGAGATAGAATGGCAGAGTAGACACGATGGGCGGAATAGCCTAATTCTGATGCTATCACATGATCTTATAAACTGATGTTGTTGAATTATTCAAAAATGAAAGAGTGTGGAGGATGATGAATGTTTTTAAACCGGAGATTGGAAGGTTCTTGATTAGTAATGGTGGCAGGGGTTATGGGGAGAAAGCAGGAGAAGGGGATTGAGAGGGAAAGATAGGTCAGCCATGATTGAATGGCAGAATAGACCTGATGGGCCGAATGGCCTAATTCTGCTCCTATCGCTTATGGACTTACGTGATTATGTGGGCGCCAAGTGGAACAGAGAATTTCCTGAAGAAATATGTGTGTGAATGCAAAATGGTGGAAAGAAGTTCATACGTGTTAGGAGCAGAGTTAGGCCATTCGGCCCATCAAGTCTACTCTGCCATTCTATCATGGCTGATCCATCTTTCCCTCTCAATCCCATTCTCCTGCCTTCTTCCCATAACCTCTGAGAAAGAGAGAGTATCTCTTGGAGCTTCTGGGCTCTCCCCAGTCTTTGCCTCGACTGACACAGTCCCAATACACTCTGCAGGCTGTGTCTGAGTATACAGTGTTGTTGCAGCTGTTGATAAAGAGGTGAATCACCCAGGCACGGAAATCGCTATCAAAACATGGGGGGGGACACAATATCTTGGCGGCTGCGCGCGCTCATGCGCTCACACACGAGGCTTGGCCCGTGGGCCCTGTGGACGGTAACATCGGGAGCTAACCTGGTTGGTGACCGACTCCAAATTGCAGCAACAGCAGCTTCGTCCACCCCGAATCGTGGGGCTTCAATCAGTCCGTTCGCAGGACTTTCATTTTGATTTCAAGCCGCGCCGGGCGAAGAAAGATCCCGTGAACATGCTGATTCAGCTGTTAGAATGCGTCTGATAAAGTCCGGATTACAAAACATGGGGGGGATTGTCCCGCACCTCTCAAAGCAAGAGGGGACATGTCACCCCCCCCCTCCCCCCCCAGGATTTCCGCCCATGGACTCACCTGCTGTGATGGAGGCCAGTCTGGCATAGTCATATCCTCGCTTGCTGGGCTCGTAGGGTGAGCTGTCGTCCGTCTCCTCCCCTGCAAAGGATTAACAACAATTAGGAAGGTGCAGCGGTTAGAGTTGCTGCCTTACAGCAAATACAGCACCGGAGAGCCGAGTTCGATCCTGACTACGGGTGCTGCCTGTACGGAGTTTGTATGTCTGCCCACGTGACCTGTGTGGGTTTTCTCCGAGATCTTCGGTTTCCTCCCACACTACTAACACGTACTGGGTTTTTTAGGTTAATTGGTTTGGTAGAAGTGTACATTGTCCCTAGTGTGTGCAGTATTGTGTCCATGTGCTGGGATCGCTGGTCGGTGCCGACTCGGTGGGCCGAGGGGCACGTTTTTGCGTTGTATCTCTAAACAAAACTAAAAAGTGATGTTCACCTCAGCTTGCTTCAGCTGTTTCAGTATGTGTGAGAACTGCAAGGAGGGAGGGGGAGATGAGGAGAACAAAGGAGGACATGATGTAGGGTACTTTGTAACTTTGTCGCCGGCCTTTATGTGGCAGCTGTTTGCATACCTTGGGTGTACAAAGCAAAGAATTTCACTGTGACTTGTCACATGTAACAACAAAAGCATCCATCCATTCATTCATTCATTCATTCATTCATTCATTCAATCATTCATTCATTCATCATTCATTCATTCATCATTCATTCATCATTCATTCATTCATTCATTCATCATTCATTCATTCATTCATTCATTCATTCATTCATTCATTCATTCATTCATTCATTCATTCATTCATTCATTCATTCATTCATTCATTCATTCATTCATTCATTCATTCATTCATCATTCAATCATTCATTCAATCATTCAATCATTCATTCAATCATCATTCATCATTCATTCAATCATCATTCATTCATTCATTCATTCATTCATTCATCCATTCATTCATTCATTCATTCATTCATTAATTCATTCATTCATTAATTCATTCATCTGTTTAGTTTAGTTTAGAGATACAGCATGAAAACAGGCCCTTTGGCCCACCGTTGTAAAGGATAGGGCGAGTGTACAGGTGATAAATGTTTCATGCGGACTAGGTGGGCCGATGGGCCAGCTTCCATGCGGTTTCTCTAAACTAAACTAAACTAAACTAAACCCGCTCACAGGGAGGACGAGCAGACTCCACATAGACAGCTCAGAAAAATAACAACACCAGAGGCTGCAGATGCTGCAATCTTGAGCAAATGACAAAGTGCTGGAGGAACTCAGGCAGCACCAGTGGAGGATAGACACAAAATGCGGGAGTAACTCAGCGGGACAGCCAGCATCTCTGGAGAGTAGGAATGCGTGATGTTTCGGGTTGATACCGTTCTTTAGACTGGGAGTCAGGGGAGAGGGGGACACAGAGATAAGGAAAGGTAAGGTGTGAAAAAGAGACATCAAAAGAGATGCTTTCAAGGAATTCAAAGAATAGACAATAGGACACTGTGATCATGGCTGATCATCCACAATCAGTACCCCGTTCCTTCCTTCTCCCCATATCCCTTGACTCCGCTAACTCTAAGAGCTCTATCTAACTCTCTCTTGAAAGCATCCAGAGAATCGGCCTCCACTACCTTCTGAGGCAGAGAATTCCACAGATTCCCAAATCTCTGGGTGAAAATGTTTTTCCTCATCTCCGTACTACCTGTTATAGACCATTGTTAGCAAGGAGAAGGTTACTCCCGGGACTTTGCGTCTATCTATCCATGTACTTGTAGCTGAGAAGATTACGGAGAGTCGGTTTGTCAAGGAGGACTCTAACTTCTACAGGTGCACAGTAGAGAGCATGCTGACCGGTTGCATCATGACTTGGTTCAACAACTTGAGCACCCCGGAGCGATAAAGACTACAAAAAGTAGTAAACACTGCCCAGTCCATCATCGGCTCTGACCTCCCTTCCATCGAAGGGATTTATTGCAGTCGCTGCCTCAAAAAGGCTGACAGTATCATCAAGGACCCACATCATCCTGGCCACACACTCATCTCCCTGCTACCTTCAGGTGGAAGGTACAGGAGCCTGAAGACTGCAACAACCAGGTTCAGGAATAGCTACTTCCCCACAGCCATCAGGCTATTGAACTGAACTCAAACAAAACTCTGAACATTAATAGTCCATTATCTGTTTATTTGCATTTTATCTGTTTTATTTATTCATGTGTGTATATATTTATACAATGGTATATGGACACACTGATCTGTTCTGTATTCATGCCTATTATGTTCTGTTGTGCTGAAGCAAAGCAAGAATTTCATTGTCCTATCTGGGACACATGACAATAAACTCTCTTGAATCTTGAATCAGGTGTAATTGTTTCTTGAACTTTGCAATAGTCTGTGTGGCTCAACAACCTCATTCCATGCACCCACCACTTTTATAATTTTAATTAAAACTAAATTCATATGTGACAGCTGATGGTGCACAATATTTGTCGGGTGTGGGAAGAGGGGGATTTCTTGTAGCGTGTGTGTTGGGGATTCACACTGTGGTGTTGCAACAACCATTAATCATGCAGTAATATTGCCCGGAGCCACTGAAAACCACCCAGTGTCAGAGCTCCTAATGGAAACTAATTAGTCAGCCAGAGTTGTTAGCACGGCTGGCCTTGTGCCCAAGCACCAAGCATTGACCATGGGAATGTGCTGACAAACGAGATCCAACACAATTTCAAAGACATTAGGTCGGCACAGTGGCGCAGCGGTAGAGTTACTGCCTTTCAGCTGGGTGACCTGGGTTCGATCCCGACTACTGGTGCTGTCTGTACGGAGTTTGTACGTTCACCCCGTGACCTGCTTGGGTTGCCCCCGAGATCTTCGGTTTCCTCCCACACTCTAAAGACGCACAGGTTTGTAGGTTGATAGTAAATGTAAAAATTGTCCCTAGTGTGTGTAGGATAGTGTTAATGTGCGGGGATCGCTGGTCGGCGCGGACCCGGTGGGCCGAAGGGCCTGTTTCCGCGCTGTAACTCTATAAAACTGAAATATTTCCAAGGAAAAAGGACCTGCTGCTTGAACGTGGCACAGAGGCGCAACTGGTAGAGCCATTGCCTCAAAGAGCCAGAGACCCAGGTTCGATCCTGACCTCGGGTACTGGTAGTACGGAGTTTGCACGTTCTCCCTGTGAGCGTGTAGGTTTCCACCAGGTGCTCCAGTTATTCTCCCACATCGCAAAGACATGCGGGTTTGTAGGTTATTTGGCCTCTGTAACGTTGGCCCTAAAGTGCATGGAGTGGATGAGAAGATCATAAGAAATAGGAGCAGAATTAGGCCATTCGGCCCATCCAGTCCACTGTGCCATTCGATCGTGGCTGATCTATCTTTCCCTCTCAACCCCATTCTCCTGCCTCCTCCCCATAACCCCTGACTAATCAAGAATCTGTTCATCTCTGCCTTAAAAATATCCAATGACTTGTCCTCCAAAGCCATCTGTGGCAATGAATTCCAGAGATTCACCACCCTCTGACTAAAGAAATTCCTCCTCTTCTCCGCTCTAAAGGTACGTCCTTTCATTCGGAGCCATGGCCTCTGGTCCTGGACTCTCCCACTGGTGGAAACATCCACTATCGGATAAGGTAGAATTAGTGTTAGCGGGTAATTGATGGTTTGCACGGACTCAGTGGGCCGAAGGGCCAGCTTCCATGCTGTATCTCTAAACTCAACTAAACTTAATTGCTCCTTTGGACGGCTTAGGAGCATTGCCAATATCTGGGTAATGCATTTCCAAAGAGCACGAAGTATCCTCTCCAGTAGAGAGGTCTTACCTGGTGTTCTGGAGTAACATGTCCCACCCATGACCAGGATCAAAAGTGAATTTGAAAGCTTCCTTCAGGGCCATTTTGCTTTCTTCCTTTTGAAGTGATTTCCTGCCAGCTTTCAACTGTGAAGAGTAAAGCATGCTCATATCTCTCTACCCGCTGCAAACCCCCTGCCAGCGCAGTCCCAACTGCCCCAATTACTTGCTCTGGAGAACGTCTCTCAACGAGAGCGTATCTTTCATCGAGTTCACTGCCCGCCAGGGGAATTCATATCTTCCGCTGATGTATTTTACTCCAGATGCACATTCATTTTGCAGAATTAGATCATATCCATCATGAGCTCAAAGCTAATCAGCTCCAGTTGCTGAACTAGAATAAAAGGAGCCCAATTTATGGAGTCACTTTTAAGGAGGAGGGAGAAGGGAGGAAAAATTAGGTGCAAAAATGTAAGAGAGACCCACAAAGCTGGAGTAACTCAGCGGGACAGGCAGCATCACTGGAGCGAAGGAATGGGTGCCTCCTGCACCTATTTTCTATGTTTCTATATTTCTATGCTGCCTGTCCCACTGAGTTACTCCAGTTTTGTGTGTCCATCTTCAGTTCAAACCAGCATCTGCAGGTCCTTCCTACACAGGTGAAGACATGTTTTACTTCTGCCAGTTGTGAAAGGCCTGGATAGAGTGGATGTGGAGAGGATGTTTCCACTAGCGGGAGAGTCTAGGTCTAGAGGGCGCGGCCTCAGAGTAAAAAGGACGCACCTTTAGAAAGGAGTCGAGGTGGAATTCCTTTGGCCAGAGGGTGGTGAATCTGTGGAATTCATTGCCACACACGGCCAAGTCAATGGATACTTTTAAAGCGTAGGTTGACAGGTTCTTGATTAGGAAAGGCGTCAAATGTTACGTGGAGAAAACAGGAGAACGGAGTTAGGAGGGAAAAATCGATCAGCCATGATCGAATGATGGAGCAGACTTGATGGGCCAATGGCCTAATTTTTTTGTTGCTATGTCTTATGGTCGTATAGGAGAGGAGATGGTGGAGACAGGATCATAACAGCACTTAAAAGCCATTTGGGCGGGTACATGGACAGGAAAGGTAGAGAGGGATAAGGGCCAAACATGTGCAAATGGGACAAGTGTAAATGGCGGATCTTGGTTGGCACTGACGTATTGGGCCATATGTTTTGCTTCCATGCTGCTTGGCTCGATGAGTTTAATACTTCCTTAACATACATTGAAAAAAATGTTATCATAATTGTACATTTTTTGGTCATTTCATTAGTAATGGAATGCAAGAACATAGTTTCTTAGGCCCCGTCGGTCATGTCTGACCATGGGTGTCTCCAGGGTGCTATTCCCTATAGGGAGGACACCTGTGCATGACTTTGTTTAATGTGGGGAGACTGGTGCACAGACAGCCACCACATGGTCCTTGACAGATCTGGGTCAAGATCCAGAGGCATGGAGTCCAAGACCCTTTTCTACCGCATCCTTCATCCGCCTTCCCAGCCATTGTGACGCTCCACTAAGGTCAGCCATCGTCCTCCGCCTGTTCCACCGTTGAGGTCTTGGTTGGGTTGCTCTTTGTCAGAGACTTCCCCCCCGAACTCACCGCCATTAGTGGCCCTACCAGGAGCACATCTCCAGACGGCATCGCTCTCAGGATCTAAGTTTCTCCATCACGACAAGGTGACAATCCACGGAGTTTGAGAGTGATCGAAGCAAAAAAGCAATACAGCCAAGAGGGATAAATAGTTAGTGATAAATGGTACCTGAACTCATTGAACACCTTAGTTACCAGAAGGATGTCTCAAGACACGGTGGAGATGTTGTCTCCAGTAGTGGGAGAGTCTAGGAACAGAGGGCATAGCCTCAGAATGAAAGGACGTTCCTTTCAGAGGGAGATGAAGAGAATATCTTTAGTCAGAGTGCGGTGATTCTGCGGACCTCGTCGCCACAGAAGGCTGTGGAGGCCAAGTCAATGGATATTTTTTAAGGCAGAGATAGGCTTGATTTGTACGGGTGTCAGGGGTTATGGGGAGAAGGCAGGAGAATGGGGCTGGGTGGGAGAGATAGATCAGCCATGATTGAATGGCGGAGTAGACTTGGTGGGCAGAATGACCTAATTCTGTTCCTATCACTTATGAACTTATGAAGAGAGCCAAGGTTTCTTATTGTGCAAACAAATGGGCTGGCTGGATTAATTGTACGGCGTATAAGGGCCATCAGTATCCCTACAAGTAATTACTGTCAGCATAAAAAACTGACTTAGCACACAATGGGCTTAATATGAGCTTAATAACACAACAATATGACTAATTCCTTGAGCTGTCGTTGAGATAAAGCAATCAAGAGTCACCAGGTGTGGATTTAATGCTACTGGATTTAATGCTACTGGATTTAATGCTCCTGGATTTAATGCTCCTGGATTAATGCTACTAGATTTGATGCTCCTGGATTTAATGCTCCTGGATTTAATGCTCTTGGATTTAATGCTCCTGGATTTAATGCTACTGGATTTAATGCTACTGTAGTGCGTGGGTCTCAGAATGAGGCAAGTAGTCCGCAGTTTGAGAAGCACTATACTTTAATTCCTCCCGGTTCAGGGGAAGACGAAACCAGGGGAAGATGGCACCCAAACCCTGCCTTTTATACCCTCCGGCTAAGGACCGCCTCCGGACTGCACCACTCCTGTGCCGAGGGGTTCGGCAGTATAATGGGACGACCCTTAGGAGCCGCCACAGGACCCCCCCCCAGAACCAGAGGCACAAAACGCACCGGCGGGCGCACGACCCGGCCGGCCCGCGTGCGGAAGTCAGCAGATCCCGGGGCTTGCGGGGGTGTAGGTGGAGGGACAGGTCGAGGGGCCGGCGGGAGGACAGGTGGAGTGACAGGTGGAGGGAGTCGTGAGGGGGGGCGCCCTCGGGGCCGAGGTTGAGCAACCAGCACCGGCTGGTCAATGTCCAGGTGCGCCGGCTTCAAACGGTCAATCGACACGGCCTCCGGCCGGCCCCCCATGTCCAGGACAAAAGTCGACTGCCCGTGTTCCAGCACCCGGAACGGGCCCTCGTACGGCCTCTGAAGTGGCGTCCGGTGGGCATCACGGCGCAGGAAGACGTATGGGCAGACCGTGAGGGCCATTGGCACGTGTGGTCGAAATGTCCCATGGCGGGATGTCGGGACGGGTGCGAGCCTGCCAACTCGCTCGCGAAGGCGTTGAAGGGCGGAGGAGGGCGTTTCCTGATGCTCCGGCGCCGACGGCACGAACTCCCCGGGCACTGTGAGTGTTGACCCGTACACCAGCTCCGCCGATGATGAGGCCAAGTCCTCTTTGGGAGCGGTCCGGATGCCCAGCATGACCCACGGCAACTCGTCCATCCAGTCCGGGCCAGTGAGCCGTGCCTTCAATGCCGCCTTCAGCTGCCGGTGGAACCTCTCCACCAGACCGTTAGCCTGCGGGTGGTAAGCCGTGGTGTGGTGCAGCTGCACCCCCAGCAAGCGAGCCATGGCTGACCACAGCTCGGAGGTGAACTGTGGCCCCCGGTCGGAGGAGATGTGCGCCGGCACCCCGAAGCGAGCAATCCAGTGCGCGGACAACGCACGAGCACACGTAGCCGATGAGGTGTCAGCCAACGGAATGGCCTCCGGCCACCGCGTGAAGCGGTCCACCATGGTCAAAAGGTGGGTGATGCCCCGGGACGGTGGAAGGGGCCCCACAATGTCCACGTGGAGATGGTCGAACCGCCGGTGAGGTAGACCGAACTCCTGGAGAGAGGTGCGCGGACATGGCGCTGGATCTTTGCTGTCTGGCACGGGATGCAGGTGCGAGCCCAATGGGCAACTTGCTTGCGCAGACCGTGCCACATGAAGCGAGCTGCCACCAGTGCCGTTGTCGCCCGGATTGATGGGTGAGCCAGTCCGTGGATGACCTCGAACACTCTCCGGCGCCAGGTGGCAGGGACGATGGGGCGCGGCTGACCGGACGACACATCGCACAGGATTGTCATACCCCCAGGACCGAGAGGGACATCCTCAAGACGGAGTCCGGAGATGGCAGTCCGGTAGGTGGGCACCTCGTCGTCCGTGGGCTGTGCGCCGCCGCCAGAGCAGAATAGTCCAATCCGGGCGCCACCTCGAACACGGCATTTATAGCAGGGCGGGACAATGCGTCGGCCACCCGGTTCTCTTTCCCCTTGACGTAGCGGATGGCTGTGGTGTACTCGGAGATGTAAGCCAACTGCCGCTGCTGACGTGCGGACCAGGGGTCGGAAACCTTCTGCAGGGCGAAAGTGAGCGGCTTATGGTCGGTGTAGGCGGTGAACGGGCGGCCCTCCAGGAAGTAACGAAAATGGCGCACAGCCAGGTACAGAGCCAGGAGCTCACGATCGAACGCACTGTACTTTGTCTGCGCGCGGTTGAGGTGCCGACTGAAGAAGGCCAGAGGCCGCCAAACTCCGCCCGTCAGCTGCTCCAGCACAGCACCAACTGCCGACTCCGAGGCATCCACAGTGAGAGCAGTCGGGGCATCTTCCCGCGGGTGCACCAGCAGCACGGCCCGAGCAAGGGCCTCCTTCGCGCCGTCGAAAGCTGCCTCCGCCTCGTGGGTCCACTCAACGCTCTTCTGCTGCCCACCCGCCAGAAGTTGATACAGGGGCCGCATGATGTGGGCCGCGGATGGCACGAAACGATGGTAGAATGCCACCATGCCGACAAATTCCTGCAGGCCGCGCACCGTGCGTGGGCGGGGAAACCGACGGACTGCGTCAACCCTGTCAGGTAGGGGAACTGCGCCTAGCGCAGTCACGCGGTGGCCGAGAAAGTCAATTTCGTTGACCCCAAAACGGCACTTGTCCAGGTTGATGGCCAAACCATGCTCGCTGAGCCGCTGACAGAGCTGTCGAAGGTGAGCGCAGTGTTCCTGCTGCGAGCGGCTGGCCACCAGGATGTCGTCCAGGTACACGAACACGAATTCGAGGTCCCGACAAACCCCGTCCATGAGGCGCTGAAAGGCCTGTGCAGCGTTCTTGAGGCCGAACGGCATCCGAGTAAACTCGTAAAGCCCGAATGGCGTGATGATAGCCGTCTTGGGTACGTCATCCGGGTGAACCGGGATCTGGTTATAACCCCGCACCAGATCCACTTTAGAAAAAAATGTGGCCCCAGCCAAATGGGCCGTGAAGTCCTGGATGTGGGGTACGGGGTATCGATCCGCTGTTGTTGCAGCGTTCAGCCGTCGGTAATCCCCACAAGGTCGCCAGCCCCCGCTTGACTTAGGGACCATGTGGAGTGGGGACGCCCAAGGGCTGCTCGAAGGGCGGACGATCCCCAAGGCCTCCATCGTGCGGAATTCCCGCCGTGCCAGACGCAGTTTATCTGGTGGCAGTCGTCGTGCTCGTGCATGGAGGGGTGGGCCGCTAGTCGGGATATAATGTACAACTCCGTGGCTGGGGGTTGCTGAATGAAACTGCGGAGTGAGAATGTCCGGGAACGCAGCCAAGATTTGTGCGTATCGGGAGTCCACGGACGCCAGTGGCCGCCCCACCGATTGACCCAAGTGCAATGTGATCGGCTCCATTGTAGTGGCGTTGACCAAACGCTGACGCCCGACGTCCACCATGAGGGAATGCGTCCGGAGAAAATCGGCCCCGAGCAATGGTTGGGAGACGTCGGCAACGGTAAAGTTCCATGAAAAATGGCAGGAGCCGAGCACGATGGGAACCATGCGCAGTCCATATGTGCGGATGGGGCTGCCGTTCGCCGCGGTGAGGACGGGCCCCCGCTTACCGGAACGAATGTCGGCCAGCGAAGGTGGCAGGACGCTGAGCTCCGCACCTGTATCCACGAGGAAGCGAGTCCCGGAGCGCCGATCCCAAGCGAAAAGGCGGTGAATTTGGCCGGCCACCGCGGGGACTATTGGCAGCCGGCCCAGGCGTTTCCCGGGAACGTGCATGGCTGGCGGCATTGTCGTGCTGCAGCACCCCAGCGCTGATGGAAATAGCACCAGCTCCTTGTGTTCGTGCTATTTTGAGCTTGCCTGCCCCTGCTGGTGGTGCCTGCAGCTTGCTGGCGCTGGACTGCAGGTGCAGTACCCCTCACTGCCGCTGGGGGGTGATCGTGCGGGCCGTCGGGCTGGAGCTGTCACTCCTTCCACAGCTCCCCTGCCCCACCGGAGGAAATCGGGAGCTGCTGGGGAGACGTCATCGGTGTGCCTGCCGACGGCCAGCGCATTGACGTCACCGGCGTGCCTGCCGACGGCCAGCGCGTTGACGTCATCCCGGCGCGTCGACCTGAGCGCGACCTCGTCTCTGCTGACGCCCAGCACGCTGACGTCATCAGGGCGCGCCATCCACATGGCGTCGGCGCGCCTCCCGAGGGCCCGAAGATCAGCAAACGAGGCGTCGGTGAGCTGCAATCGAATGTAGGCCGGCAGCAGATGCAGGTAAATGTACTCGAACAACAGGCACGGCGTGTGCCCGTCTAATAACGCCACCATTTCCTTTAGGAGGGTAGATGGCCGCCGGTCGCCCAGGCCACCCATATGCAGGATCCTACCTGCCCGCTCCATCCTACTTAGTCCATAAATTTGGAGCAGGAGCTGTTTCAGGCCGAGGTATTTGTCATTGTCCGGGGGGGCTGCGAGGAAGTCCGTTACTTCTTCCACCGCATCCTGGTCGAGGGCTCCCACCAGGTAATAGAAGCGGGTGGCATCGACCGTGATGCCCCGCAGGTTGAACTGGGCCTCCGCCTGCTGGAACCAGATGAGCGGCCGTGTGGTCCAGAAGCTGGGCAGTTTTACGGAGACCGCGTCCAGAGACAGGGTCGGGCTGGCGTGTGAGGAGGTAGGGCTTTGTTCTGTCTCCATCATGATGCCAATGGAGCGTCGGGGGTCACCAATGTAGTGCGTGGGTCTCAGAATGAGGCAAGTAGTCCGCAGTTTGAGAAGCACTATACTTTATTTCCTCCCGGTTCAGGGGAAGACGAAACCAGGGGAAGATGGCACCCAAACCCTGCCTTTTATACCCTCCGGCTAAGGACCGCCTCCGGACTGCACCACTCCTGTGCCGAGGGGTTCGGCAGTATAATGGGACGACCCTTAGGAGCCGCCACACTACTGTATTTAATGCTCTTGGATTTAATGATCCTGGATTTAATGCTACTGGATTTAATGCTCCTGGATTTAATTGAAGGAGGCTTTTCCCAGATCACAACAATGCAAGAGCCTGTCTTCCTGATTTGGGGGGAGGGGGCACAGTTATTAACAAGGCAACACCCATTTAGTCACTAATCAGCAAATGGAACATGTGAAAGGACACGGAATGTTGGGGTAACTCATTGGGTCAGGCAACATATCTGGAGAAGGATTAGAAGACATGTTACTGCAAACAGAATTCACGATTGAAACTACAGTGACCTTTCATTTAGTTTAATGTCACATGTACCAAGGTACAGTGAAAATCCCCACCAATAAAAGTGAGTAGATACTCGCTCAGACAGATGACAGTGCCTGGAGGACAGTCACACACAACAAAATAGATGTACAGTGACATCTCTGGTTGCTTCAGCAGGAAGATTTCTGGGAACGTATGAAGTGAAATAATCCATTCTGCTATGTATAGTGGGGACAGGGGGAGAGAGAGACGAGAGAGAGAGAGAGAGAACGGTAGAGGAGGAGAGAGGGGGAGAGAGGGAGGAGAGAGAGGGAGAGAGCGAGAGAGAGGGGGGACAGGGAGAGGGACAGGGGGAGAGAGAGAGAGAGAGAGAGAGAGAGAGAGAGAGAGAGAGAGAGAGAAGAGAGAGAGAGAGAGAGAGAGAGAGAGAGAGAGAGAGAGAGAGAGAGAGAATGAAAGTGAGAGAGAGAGAGATGTAGATGGAGAGTGGAGAGAGAATGTGAAAGAGAGAGAAAGTGAGAGATACAAAGAGAGAGTGGAGAGAGGAGCGAAAGTGAGAGAGAAGGTGTGAGAGAGAGAGGAGAGAGAGAGAGAGAGAGAGAGAGAGAGAGAGAGAGAGACAGAGAGAGAGAGAGAGAGAGAGAGAGAGAGAGAGAGAGAGACAGAGAGAGAGATAATGATAACATCAACATCTAACCTCGTGACATGCTCTGATGAAGGCTCCAGTAGATGCCGAGACAGACTTTCTCCCTCTTCATGCCTCGCTTGCACTTGCAGTTGTGCAGTGGGCTGGAGAGGAGTGACACCATTGCTTTCATGCACTGGTTCTTGGCCCCGGGGCCGAGCGGGGCTGCACTGCTGCCGGCCATGCACTGGCGGAATGTCCGGTACTTGGAGCTGCACCTGGGGTCACTGATGCAGGTTTCACTGGCCTGTAGGCAGTCACTGTGAGCCCCTTCCACCTTCCACAATCCATCTGTCAATGAGGGGGGGGGGGGAAACAACATGTCCATATTTAATAGAGTAGCTTACCTTCCCAAACTAACATAAAACATACATATCACCATTAAAATGACCGAAAGTAGACACAAAAAGCTGGAGCAATTCAGCGGCATCTCTGGAGAGAAGGAATGGGTAAAGATGTTTCGGGTTGAGACCCTTCTTCACACAAATTAATGTTCATGATAGTGTTAGACACAAAAATGGTAAATGCTGCGTATGCCAATGATAGGGTTAGACTCAGAGGTCCTTCTGAAGTCTCAAGGATTTCTGAGTCTAACCTCACCACTAACATTTACAGCATTTACCATTTTTGAGTCTAATCATAATGACACTATATTAGCCAAGTATGTTTTGCAACATACGAGGAATTTGATTTGCCACACAGTCGTACCAATAAAAAGCAACAGAACACACAAAATACATTTTAACTGTGATGGGAGGCGAAAAAATAGTTCAATGTCCTCCCTTCATTTGTTCTCCCACGGTCAGGGACCTCAAGCCTTCCGTTGATGTGGCGATCCTGGCTCCCGTAGCCGGAAGTCGGGCACTCTGTGTCGGGGCGATCAAGCTCCTACATCGAGGGAATCTCAGCTCCCCGGGGCCGGATGTTCAGTCCTCGGGTCGGGGCTGGTCGTACTGACATGCCCCATCTACACTAGGCCTACCTGCCTGCATTTGGCCCATGTACCTCGAAACACGTCCTATCCCTGTACCTGTCCAACTTTCGTAAACATTGCGATAGGCCGTGCCTCCACTACCTCCTCCGGCAGCTCGTTCCATTAACGCACCACCTTTTATGTGAAAGAGTTGTGTGTGGAGTGGCTCCCTTATAGTGCTTACATCGCCAGAGGCCCGGGTTTGATCCTGGCCACGGGCGCTGTCTGTACGGAGTTTGCACGTTCTCCCCGTGACCTATGTGGGTTTACTCCGGGTGCTCCGGTTTCCTCCCACACTCCAAAGACGTACAGGTTTGGACATTATTTGGCTTCGGTAAATATTGTAAATGGTTCCCCAGTGTGTAGGATAGTGCTAGTGTATGAGGTGATCGCTGGCCGGCACGGACTTGGTGCCCCTGCGCTGTAATTCTAAAAACAGAGTGTGCATGTGATAATATAGGGAGTCATAGAGGGAGTGCAGAGACGGTTCACCAGACTGATTCCTGGGATGTCAGGACTGTCTTATGAAGAAAGACTGGATAGACTTGGTTTATACTCTCTAGAATTTAGAAGATTGAGAGGGGATCTTATAGAAACTTACAAAATTCTTAAGGGGTTGGACAGGCTAGATGCAGGAAGATTGCTCCCGATGTTAGGGAAGTCCAGGACAAGGGGTCACAGCTTAAGGATAAGGGGGAAATCCTTTAAAACTGAGATGAGAAGAACTTTTTTCACGCAGAGAGTGGTGAATCTCTGGAACTCTCTGCCACAGAGGGTAGTTGAGGCCAGTTCATTGGCTATATTTAAGAGGGAGTTAGATGTGGCCCTTGTGGCTAAGGGGATCAGGGGGTATGGAGAGAAGGCAGGTACGGGATACTGAGTTGGATGATCAGCCATGATCATATTGAATGGCGGTGCAGGCTCGAAGGGCCGAATGGCCTACTCCTGCACCTAATTTCTATGCTTCTATGTTTCTATGTTTCTAATAAATGAACCTTTGAACCTTTGAACAAACAAAAAAAACCGGAACTAAACTTATGACGATAGTAAAGATAAAACCAAAAAGACTCTCAAATTTGGGCAGGACGGGGTTAATCCCACTGCGATGTGCATCTAGCTGTCTGCATGGAATAGAATATGCATGAAAGATTTTGTTACAGCATCCTGAAAGAGATATAAATACACTGGGGGAGATGCAGACGAGAAAGAAAAGATGCTGCCAGGAGTAGAAAATTGCAATTGAGATATACTGGTGGATAAGGCTCAGATTATTTTTCTTGGAACAGGTGGAGAGTGGACTCAATTATAAGGAATGACCTCTGTCCATTATTTATCTGCCAAAAAAAGCAGCAGGCATGGATTTAATGCGGTTAACAAAAGAAAACGGAGGGGGGGGAGGAAGAGAAATATTTTCACCCAAGGAGTGGTTATGGTCTGGCGCTCAGTGCATGAAAGTGTGGGAGAGGCGGAAGCCACATTTAAACCATCGTTGGATGTAGACTGGAAGATTCTTGAGTACTTGCATAACAGGAAGTGGTACAGTGGGCAGCTTGTAGAGACACCCCTTAGCTCCCTGCCTGCATAGAAAGCCATACAGAGTGGAAACAGGCCGCTCAGCCCAACTTGTCGGGGTGGGAGATTGCAACCTTCGCCCTGTTTATGACAAATGCAATCAACCCGGCGTGCACAATCAAATAAGATCAAATAGAACAACTTGTCCGACAACTTTAGGCTGTGCACGCCATACGCAAGAAGAAGAAGAAGCCCAACTTGCCCACACCGACCAACATGCCCCATCTACACTAGTTCCACCTACCTGCGTTTGGCCCATATCCCTGTCCTATCCATGTACCTGTCTAAATGTTTCTAAAGGGCCTGTCCCACTTGGGCTATTTTTAGGCGACTGCCGGCGACTGTCATAGTCGTAGCAGGTTGCTGAACAACCAGCGACTGTACCCCACCCTTCGACATAAAATTTGAAATAGAATCATTACTTTAGCAACAAAAGAAAACCGAAGTCATCACCGGCGCCAACCTACGTCACCTGGCGACCACGTACGTTAACCCGGCGATAACTTCGACAGCACCTACGTCAGGAGAAGTCAAGCTACGCTCATTGGCGTCAAACCCACCGTCACCGACTGTCTCCGAAAATGTTTCAACATGTTAAAAATCCAGCGGCGACCAGAAAGATGCTCCGACTCTTTGGGCGGCTGAGGAGACGACTCACGACCATACAAGCAACACCCCGGCGAACATTTGGCGACAGCCTGGTCACCTGTAGGCGCCTAAAAAATAGCCTAAGTGGGACAGGCCCTTTAGAAACAGAAACATAGAAATTAGGTGCAGGAGTAGGCCATTCGGCCCATCGAGCCTGCACCGCTATTCAATATGATCATGGCTGATCATCCAACTCAGTATCCCGTACCTGCCTTCTCTCCATACCCCCTGAGCCACATCTAACTCCCTCTTAAATATAGCCAATGAACTGGCCTCAACTACCCTCTGTGGCAGAGAATTCCAGAGATTCACCACTCTCTGTATGAAAAATGATTTTCTCATCTCGGTCCTAAAAGATTTCCCCTTTATCCTTAAACTGTGACCCCTTGTCCTGGACTTCCCCAACTTTAAACTTTGTGATATTACATGGCTCTACTACCTCCTCTGGCAGCTCGTTCCATACACCCACTGTGTGATAAAGTTACCTCTGAACTTTCCATACACCCACTGTGTGATAAAGTTACCTCTGAAATCTTTCACCCTGCACCCTGCACCTCTGGCCACTGGTTCTTGATTCCCCTGCTCTCTGTGCGAGAGACTCTGTACGTTTACCCAATCTATTCCTCTCATGATTTTGTACGCCTTTATGAGATCACCCCTCATCCTCTTGCGCACCAAGGAATAGAGTCGCAGCCTGCTCAATCTCTCCCTGTAGCTCAGGCACCTCGAGTCCTGGCAACATCCTCGAAAGTCTTCTCTGCCCCCTTTCCAGATTCACAACATATTTCATAGAGTCACAGAGGGATATAGTGCAGAAACGGGCCCTTTGGACCAGCTGCCCACACCAGCCAACATGTCCCAGCTGTTCTAGTCCCACCTGCCTGTGTTTGGTTCATATCCTCCAAACCTGTCCTATCCATGTATCTGTCTACTAGTTTCTTAAACATTGGGATAGTCCAAAATATCTCAACTACCTCTTCTGGCAGCTTGTTTCATGCACCCACCACCCTTTGTGTGAAACAGTTTCCCCTCAGATTCCTATGAAATCTTTTCCCCTTTTCCTTAAACCTATTTCCTCTGTCCCTCAATTCCCCAACTCTATAAGATCACCCCCTCTGCGCTACACGGAGAAGTGACCCAGCCTACTCAACCTCTCCCTTTAGCTCAGACCCTATAGTCCTGGCTCCCAACATCCTCATAAATCCTCCCTGTACCCTTTCCAGCTTGACAACATCTTTCTAATAACATGGTGCCAAGAACTGAACACAATACTCTAAATGCGGTCACACCAACGTCTTATACAAATGCAATATGACCTCTCAACTTCTTTTCTCAATACTCTAAGTATTAGAAGTAAAGTGGATGAAGTGAGGCTCAGTTAGAGGCTGGTAGATATGACATTGTGGGGATTACAGAGAAGTGGCTGCAGGAGGATCGGGACTGGGAACTGATTATTCAGGGTTATACGTCTTATAGAAAGGACAGGCAGGTGGGCAGAGGAGGGAGGGTAGCTCTGCTGGTGAGGGATGGAATTCAGTCCCTTGCGAGGGAAGATATAGGGACTGACGATGTAGACTCGCTGTGGAGAGAATTGAGGAATTGTAAAGGTAAGAAGACACTAATGTGAGTTATCTACAGGCCCCCAAACAGTAGCCTGGATATAGGATTCAAGTTGCAGCAGGAGTTAAAATTGGCATGTAACAAAGGTAATGCCACTGTGGTGATGGGAGATTTCAATATGCAGGTAGACTGGGAAAATCTGGTTGGTTCTAGATCCCAAGAAAGATAGTTTGTAGAGTGCCTCCGAGATGGATTCTTAGAGCACCTTGTAATGGAGCCGACCAGAGAAAAGGCAATTCTGGATTTAGTGCTGTCTAATGAGCTGATTTAATAAGGGAACTCAAGTTAAAGGAATCACTAGGAGGTAATGATCATAATATGATAACTTTTAATCTGCAATTTGAGAGGGAGAAGGTTAAATCAGAAGTGGCAGTGTTGCAGTTGAACATAGGGGACTATGAAGGCATGAGAGAGGAGCTGGCCAAGATCGACTGGAAAGGGATCCTAGCAGGAATGAGGGCGGAACAGCAATGGCAGGAATTTCTCAGCATAATCCAAAAAGGAAGAAAGATTCTAAGGGGAGTAGGAGGCAACCGTGGCTGACAAGAGGAGTTAGGGATTGAATAAAACTAAAAGAAAAGATGTATAACATAGCAAAGAGTAGCCGGAAGCCAGAGGATTGGGAAACTTTGAAAGGACATCAAAATGTAACAAAAAGGGCAATATGGGGTGAAAAGATGAAGTACGAAGGTAAGCTGGCCAGGAATATAAAGAAAGAAAGTAAAAGCTTCTCTCGGTATGTTAAGAGAAAAAGATTAGTAAAGACAAATGTGGGTCCCTTGAAGGCAGAAACAAGTATGGGGAACAAGGAAATGGCAGAGGAGTTGAACAGGTAATTTTGTTCTGTCTTCACTATGGAAGACACAAACAATCTCCCAGATGTACTGGAGGACAGAGGATCTAGTGAGACAGAGGAACTGAAAGAAATTTGCATTAGGCGAGAAATAGTATTGGGCAGACTGATGGGACTGAAGGCTGATAAATCCCCAGGGCCTGATGGTCTGCATCCCAGGGTCTTCAGGGAGTTCTAGAAATCATGGATGCATTGGTGATCATTTTCCAATGTTCCATAGATTCAGGATCAGTTCCTGTGGATTGGAGGGTAGCTAATGTTATCCCACTTTTCAAGGAAGGAACGAGAGAGAAAACGGGGAATTACAGGCCAGTTAGCCTGACATCAGTGGTGGGAAAGATGCTGGAGTCAATTATTAAAGAGGTAATAATGGGGCATTTGGACAGCAGTAAATTGATTAGTCCAATGTCAACATTGATTTATGAAGTGGAAATTGACTAGTCTTCTGGAATTTTTTGAGGATGTGACAAGTAAAATGGATGAAGGAGAGCCAGTGGATGTAGTGTATCTGGACTTTCAGAAAGCCTTTGATAAGGTTCCATACAGGAGATTAGTGGGCAAAATTAGAGCACGTGGTATTGGGGGTAGGGTATTGACATGGATAGAGCATTGGTTGGCAGACAGGATGCAAAGAGTAGGAATAAACGGGTCCCTGTCAGAATGGCAGGCAATGGTGAGTAAACAACGTACCTCGGTGACTCTGTACTGTACACTGACAATGACAATTAAAATTGAATCTTGAATCTTGAATCTTGAGTAGAGTGCCGCAAGGCTCGGTGCTGGGGCCACAACTGTTTACAATATATATTAATGATTTAGATGATGGCATTTAGATGATGATTAGAAAAGTAACATTAGCAAATTTGCAGATGACACAAAGCTGGGGGGCAGTGTGAACTGCAAAGAGGATGCCAGGAGGTTGCAGGGTGACTTGGACAGGTTGAGTGAGCGGGCAGATGCATGGCAGATGCAGTATAATATAGATAAATGTGAGGTTATCCACTTTGGCGACAAGAACAAGCAGGCAGATTATTATCTCAATGGTGTCATATTAGGAAAAAGGGAAGTGCAACGAGACCTGGGTGTCCTTGTACACCAGTCACTGAAAGTAAACATGCAGGTACAGCAGGCAGTGAATAAAGCTAATGGCATGTTGGCTTTCATAACAAGAGGATGTGAGTATAGGAGTAAAGAGGTCCTTCTGCAGTTGTCAACCACATCTGGAGTATTGTGTACAGTTTTGGCCTAATTTGAGGAAGGACATCCTTGTGATTGAGGCAGTGCAGCCTAGGTTCACGAGGTTAATCCCTGGGATGGCAGGACTGTCATATGAGGAAAGATTGGAAAGACTGGGCTTGTATTCACTGGAATTTAGAAGGATGAGAGGATATCTTATAGAAACATATAAATTTATAAAAGGACTGGACAAGCTAGATGCAGGAAAAATATTCCCAATGTTGGGGAAGTCCAGAACCAGGGGCCACAGTCTAAGAATAAAGGGGAGGCCATTTAAAACTGAGATGAGAAAAAACTTTGTCACCCAGAAAATCGTGAATTTGTGCAATTCTCTGCCACAGAGGGCAGTGGAGGCCAATTCACTGGATGAATTTAAAAGAGAGTTAGATAGAGCCCTTGGGGCTACCCCCGGAATCAAGGAATATGGGGAGAAGGCAGGCACGGGGTACTGATTGGGGACGATCAGCCATGATCACAATGAATGGCGGTGCTGGCTCGAAGGGCCAAATAGCCTCCTCCTGCACCTATGTTCTCTGTTTCTAAATGTCTATGAAGGCCAATGTGCTAAAAGCTTTGTTGACCACCTTATTCGCCTGCAACTCGACCGTCAAGGAACCATGCGCCTGCTCTCCTCGATCCCTCTGCTCTACAACACTCCCCTGAGGCCTACCATTCACGGTGTAGGCCCTGCCCTTATTAGATTTCCCAAAATCCAACACCTCACACTTTGCTGTATTAAATTCCATCAACCATTCCTCAGCCCACTTGACCAATCGATCCAGATCCTCCGTAAATTTTTCCCAACCATCTTCACTATCTGCAAAACCACCCACTTTTGCACCATCAGCAAACTTGCTAATCTTGCCGCGTCTGTTCTCATCCAATTAATTGACGTAGATGACAAACAGTAACGGGCCCAGCACTGAACACTGAGGCACACCACTAGTCACAGGCCTCTAGTCTGGGAATCAGCCTTCCACAATCAACCTCTGCTTCCTTCCATGAAGCCAATTTTCTATCCATTCCTTCCGACCACAAGGTGCCCAGAACTGAACACAATACTGGTAATGTGGCCTCACCAACATCTTATATAACTGCAACATGACCTCCCAACTTCTATACTCAATATGACGAAGGACAACAACTTACATAACATGTGAACAGAACAAAACATGCCCGGCCAGTTGGAAGTAAAATTGAACGAGAAAGGGAAAGATCAGAGGGCAGACAACCCAATTACATCATTTTCACTCCAGAGATGGTAACTTAACTTAACTTAAAGAATGAACCGACTAGGCTTATATTCACTGAAATTAAAAGGATGAGAGGGAATGTTATGGAAATTGGACAGCCTAGATGCAGGAAATATGTTCCCGATGTTGGGGGAGTCCAGATCCAGGGGTCGCAGTTTAAGAATAAGGGGTAGGCCATTTAAGACTGAGATGAGGAAAAACTTTGAAACCCAGAGAGTTGTGAATCTATGGAATTCTCTGCCACAGAATGCAGTGGAGGTCAATTCTCTGGATGCTTTCAAGAGAGAGTTAGATAGAGCTTTTCGGGCTAACAGAATCAAGGGATATTGGGAGAAAGCAGGAATGGGGTACTGATCATATTGAATGACAGTGCTAGCTTGAAGGGCCAAATGATTACTGCTCCATATTTTCTATGTTTCTATGTTTCTACAGCTACCTTTTAAGATGGGATATAATTGCAGGGGATCTGCTGGTCCCAATCCCATCCCCACTAATCCTACACATGCACCACCTCTCAGTTCATCTTTTCATAGCTATTCACAGCACCTCAGTGCTCGGGTCAGTGGACTATTTCTGTACACTTTGCTAATCGGGATGGCAATATTTTATTAACATAGAAAAACATAGAAAATAGGTGCAGGAGGAGGCCATTCGGCCCTTCGAGCCAGCACCGCAGTTCATTGTGATCATGGCTGATCGTCCCCTATCAATAACCCGTGCCTGCCTTCTCCCCATATCCCTTGACTCCACTAGTCCCTAGAGCTCTATCTAACTCTCTCTTAAATCCATCCAGTGACTTGGCCTCCACTGCCCTCTGTGCATAAATTCACAACTCTCTGGGTGAAAACATTTTTCCTCACCTCAGTCTTAAATGACCTCCCATTTATTCTAAGACTGTGGCCCCTGGTTCTGGACTCACCCAACATTAGGAACATTTTACCTGCATCTAGCTTGTCAAATCCTTTTATAGTTTTATATGTTTCTATAAGATATCCCCTCATCCTTCTAAATTCCAGTGAATACAAGCCTAGTCTTTTCAATCTTTCCTCATATGACAGTCCCGCCATCCCAGGGATCAATCTCGTGAACCTATGCTGCACTGCCTCAATCACAAGGATGTCCTTCCTCAAATTAGGAGACTAAAACTGTACACAATACTCCCGATGTGGTCTCACCAGAGCCCTATACAACTGCAGAAGAACCTCTTTACTCCTATACTGAAATCCTCTTGTTATGAAGGCCAACATTCCATTAGCTTTCTTCACTGCCTGCTGTACCTGTAAGCCAACTTTCAGTGATCGGTGTACAAGGACGCCCAGGTCTCGCTGCACCTCCCCCTTACCTAACCTAACCTAACCCATATAACCATATAACCATATAACAATTACAGCACGGAAACAGGCCATCTCGGCCCTTCTTGTCTGTGCCGAACCCGTATTCTCCCCAAGTCCCATCTACCTGCACTCAGACCATAACCCTCCATTCCTTTCCCGTCCATATAACTATCCAATTTATTTTTAAATGATAAAATCGAACCTGCCTCCACCACATTCACTGGAAGCTCATTCCACACAGCTACCACTCTCTGAGTAAAGAAGTTCCTCCTCATGTTCCCTCTAAACTTCTGTCCCTTAATTCTGAAGTCATGTCCTCTTGTTTGAATCTTCCCTATTCTCAAAGGGAAAAGCTTATCCACATCAACTCTGTCTATCCCTCTCATCATTTTAAAGACCTCTATCAAGTCCCCCCTTAACCTTCTGAGCTCCAAAGAATAAAGACCTAACTTGTTCAACCTATCTCTGCAACCTAGTTGCTGAAACCCAGGCAACATTCTAGTAAATCTCCTCTGTACTCTCTCTATTTTGTTGACATCCTTCCTATAATTAGGCGACCAAAATTGTACCCCATACTCCAGAATTGGCCTCACCAATGCCTTGTACAATTTTAACATTACATCCCAACTTCTATACTCAATGCTCTGATTTATAAAGGCCAGCACACCAAAATATTTCCTTACCACACTATCTACATGAGATTCCACCTTCAGGGAACTGTGCACAGTTATTCCCAGATCCCTCTGTTCAAATGCATTCTTCAATTCCCTACCATTTACCATGTACGTCCTATTTTGATTTGTCCTGCCAAGTAGCACCTCACACTTATCAGCATTAAACGCCATCTGCCATCTTTCAGCCCACTCTTCCAACTGGCATAAATCTCTCTGTAGATTTTGAAAATCTACTTCATTATCCACAACATCACTTATCTTAGTATCATCTGCATACTTACTAATCCAATTTACCACACCATCATCCAGATCATTGATGTACATGACAAACAACAGTGGACCCAACACAGATCCCTGTTGCACCCCACTAGTCACTGGCCTCCAACCTGACAAACAACCATCCACCATTACTCTCTGGCATCTCCCATTCAGCCACTGTTGAATCCATCTTGCTACTCCACCATTAATACCCAACAATTGAACCTTCTTAATCAACCTTCCATGAGGAACCTTGTCAAAGGCCTTACTGAAGTCCATATATACAACATCCACTGCTTTACCCTCATCAATTTCACGAGTAACCTCTTCAAAAAATTCAAGAAGATTAGTCAAACATGACCTTCCAGGCACAAATCCATGTTGACTGTTCCTAATCAGACCCTGTTTATGCAGATGCTTATATATATTATCTCTAAGTATCCTTTCCATTAATTTGCCCACCACTGACGTCAAACTAACAGGTCTATAATTGCTAGGTTTACTCTTAGAACCATTTTTAAACAATGGAACAACATGCGCAGCACGCCAATCCTCCGGCACTATTCCATTTCTAATGACATTTGAAATATTTCTGTCATAGCCCCTGCTATTTCTACACTAACTTCCCTCAATGTCCTAGGGAATATCCTGTCCGGACCTGGAGACTTATCCACTTTTATATTTCTCAAAAGTGTCAGTACTTCCTCTTCTTTGAATCTCATAGTTTCCATAGCTACTCTACTTGTTTCCCTTACCTCTCATAATTCAATATCCTTCTCCTTGGTGAATACCGAAGAAAATAAATTGTTCAATATCTCCCCCATCTCTTTTGGCTCTGCAGATAGCTGTCCACTCTGACTCTCTAATGGACCAATTTTATCCCTCGTTATCCTTTTGCTATTAATGTAGCTGTAGAAACCCTTTGCATTTACTTTCACCTTACTTGCCAAAGCAACCTCATATCTTCTTTTAGCTTTTCTAATTTATTTCTTAAGATTCTTTTTACATTCTTTATACTCCTCAAGCACCTCATTTACTCCATGCTGCCTATAATTATCGTAGATCTCTCTCCTTTTCCGAACCGTGTCCAATTTCCCTTGAAAACCATGGCTCTTTCCAATTTTTACTATTTCCTTTCAACCGAACAAGGACATAAAGATTCTGTACTCTTAAAATTTCACCTTTAAATGTCCTCCATTTCTCTTCCACATCTTTCCCATAAAACAAAATGTCCCAATTTACTCCTTTTAAATGCTTTCGCATCTCCTCAAAGTTAGCCTTTCTCCAGTCAAAAATCTCATCCCTAGGTCCAGTTCTGACCCTCTCCATAATTATATTGAAACTAATAGTATTGTGATCACTGAACCCCATTGAGATGATAATTTGCCCCCTTGTTTTTGCCGCAAAATTGGATAATCTCGTATTATCTATATTATACTGCATCTGCCACGCTTCTGCCCAATTGCATATTGAACTATACGTTGAAAAAAAAAATTCTGTGCATTTGCACGTGGCAATAAAGCACCATTGTAGTAATAGAAGTAAGTAAGTAAGTGAGTAAGTACGTTTATTGGCCAAGTAGTCACATACAAGGAATTTGCCTTGGTGCTCCGACCAGAAGTAACAGCATGACATACAGTGACAGTTACAAATGACTCAGAAAACACTAAACATTCATAATAATAATAAGAAATACAGACACATAGACAATACGTGCAGGAAGGGCCACTCGGCCATTCGAGCCAGCAGCGCCATTCAATCATGGTTGATCCATCTTCTCTTCTCAACCGCATTCTCCTGCCTGCCCCTTGTAATCTTTGACAGAAATTTCAATCTCTGCTTTCAAAATACCCAAAG
This sequence comes from Leucoraja erinaceus, assembly GCF_028641065.1. NCBI lineage: Eukaryota > Metazoa > Chordata > Chondrichthyes > Rajiformes > Rajidae > Leucoraja > Leucoraja erinaceus. The sequence continues at coordinate 1,271,746 of NC_073377.1, forward strand.
ACTTGGCCTGCACAGTTGGCTGTGGCAATGAATTCCACAAATTCACCACCCTCTGGCTAACGAAATTCCTCCTCATCTCCTCAGTTTAGTTTATTGTCACGTGCACGGTGCAGTGAAAAGCTTGTGTTGCATGTTATCCAGTTAGTGTAAAGACAATACATGATTCCAATCAAGCTGCCCACAGTGTACAGATATAGGATAAAGGGAATAATGTTTAGTGCAAGATAAAGTCCAGTATAAAGTCCAATTCAAGTTAGTCCGAGGGTCTCCAATGAGGTAGTAGATCAGGACCGCTCTCTAGTTGGTGATACAATGATTCAGTTGCCTAATAACAGCTGGGAAGAAAGAGAATCCTGTTTAGTGCAAGATTAAGTCCAATGAAGTTTAATTAAAGATAGTCCGAGGGTCTCCCATGAGGTAGCTAGTAGCTCAGGACCGTTCTCTAGTTGTTGATAGGATGGTTCAGTTGCCTGAGAACAGCTGGGAAGAATGCATTTCGTTGTCTCTAATGCATTTTGTTGTCTCTGTACTGTACACTGACAATGAAAATAAAAATTGAATCTGAATCTGAAGAAACTGTCCCTGAATCTGGAGGTGTGCGTATTCACACTTCTGTGCCTTTAGCCTGAGGGGAGAGGGGAGAAGGGGGAGTGACTGGGGTGAGACTGGTCCTTGATTATTCTGGTGGCCAACAATAAAAGCTTTTTGTTATACACTCGGTGCACGTGCCAATAATAAACTAAACCTTGTATTAAAATACTGCCTGGTCTATTAATTAACGATCATAGATAAACTGTGTTGGAAGAAACTGCAGATGCTGGTTTAAACAGAAGATAGACACAAAAAGCTGGAGTAACTCAGCAGGACAGGCAGCATGCTACCTGTACCGCTAAGCTACCCCAGCCTCCAGCTGTTTGTGTCTATCATACATAGTCATACAGCGTAGAAACAGCCCCTTTGGCCCCACTTGCCCACCTCGTCCAACTTGACCACCCCGTCCCACCTGCCCATGTTTGGCCCATATCCCTCCAAACCTGTCCTGTCTATGTACCTGTCTAAATGTTTCTTAAACAGTGGGCCAGTCGCTGCCTCAACTACCTCCTAACCAGTCACATGCTGTCAGGCTAGGCAAGGTAGGCAGTGCCCACCCTGACTAAAATTATAAAATGGTCATTATTAATTATAAATAGTAAAGATTTCCAATTCATTTACTAAATTCAGTATTTATTATTAAATGGTTGTTATTTTAATAATCGATCTTAGGTCGGCATAATGTTCCCGTGCCTTTCATCCGCTGTACATGTAATACGCCTAACTATGTTCAACTCACGAGTCGTGGATGCTGCTTCGAGCCTTCACTTACAACGGGCAATAAAGGCAGTTGAAATCCTGCCTTTGCACCGTGGACTGCGCACAAGGTACAGCGCAAGCCCACAGTAGAGGAGACTGATCTGAGAATGCGCAGTTTTGAAATAATTTTTAAAAGACGACGGACTGCCTACAGGATCCATCTGCGCATGCGTGGTTTTACGATTTTCAGAGTGTGCGTGGATTTTTACGATTTTTAAAAGTCGACTGAATGCCCAGTGCCTACCCTGAGTAATCACACACAGCACGTGCCTGCTCGTAACTGGTCAATTGGTTAAATGGTTACATGGTTTCTTCATTGTCACCTGAACCAGGTACAGTGAAATACATTTTTTGCGCACAGATCGGCAAGATTATCCCAGTACACACGCACGGTCGCCCCCGTTAGTGTATACATTGAGTCCATATACAAGAGGCACTATCACCTCTGGCAGCTTGTTCCATACACCCACCACCTTTTTGTGTGAAAAAATGTGGAACGTATATCGACAGAAACAAAAAAAATATTATCCAAAAGAAATATTGAAATCATTCACAGCTGCCAGGAAATTATTCCATGTATCGAGAAGACACTTCATGATCCCATTAATCCTAGTCCCTCTGATGATCCCACAGTCTATTTGTTCTCAACAAGCCATTGCCTGATGATTGAAGCCACCAGAGTCTAGGAATCAGCACAGGCATCGTGCATCAATTGATGCTGAGCGTTTGTTGGCACTGGGCCTGTACTCACTGGAGTTCAGAAGGGTGAAGGGGTTCCTTATTGAAGTGTACAGGATATAACCATATAACCATATAACAATTACAGCATGGAAACAGGCCATCTCGGCCCTACAAGTCCGTGCCGAACACTTATTTCCCCTAGTCCCATCTACCTGCATTCAGACCATAACCCTCCATTCCTTTCCCGTCCATATACCTATCCAATTTATTTTTAAATAATAAAATCGAACCTGCCTCCACCACTTCCACTGGAAGCTCATTCCACACAGCTACCATTCTCTGAGTAAAGAAGTTCCCCCTCATGTTCCCCCTCATGAATAGTGAAAGGCTTGGATAGAGTGGATGTGGAGGGCATGTTTCCACTAGTGGGAGAGTCTAGGACTCAGGGTCATAGCATCAGAGTTAAAGGATGTTCGTTTAGGAAGGAGGAATTTCTTTAGTCAGATGGTGGTGAATACGTTGAATTCTTCACCAGAGAAGGCTGTGGCGAAGTCAGTGGATATTCTTAAGGCAGAGATAGATTGATTCTTGATTAGTACAGGTGACAGAGGCTATGAGGAGAAGGCAGGAGGATGGAGTTCGGAGAGAGAGATAGATCAGCCATAATTGAATGGTGGAGTAGACTTGATGGGCCGAGTGGGCTAATTCAGCTCCTATGAACAGACACATCACGGTGGAACAGTGGCGCAGCGGTAGAGTTGCTGCCTTACAAGTGCCAGAAATATGAGCAGAACACAGGCAAATGCCACTAGCTTAGATGGGGAATGTTGGGCGGCAAGGATGAGTTGGGACAAAGGGCTTGTTTCCATGCTGTGTGATTCTATGACTAGTGGGCGGCACGGTGGCGCAGCGGTAGAGTTGCTGCCTTACAGCGCCAGGGACCCGGTTTCATCCTAACAGCGGGTGCTGTCTGTATGGAGTTTGTATGTTCTCCCCATGACCCGTGCAGGATTTCTCCGAGATCTCCAGTTTCCCCCCCACACTACAAAGGCGTACAGGTTTGTAGGTTAATTGGTTTGTTTAATTGGCTTGATAAAAATGTTAAATTGTCGAAGTTGGCAATATGCAGAGTACTGCCCTGCCGACTACAAAATTCAGAAGGTTCAGAAGGTTAATTGGCTTGGTATAAATGTAAATGTTCCCTATTGTGTGGAGGATAGTGTTGATGTGTGGGTTTCGCTGGTTGGTGCGGACTCAGGTGGGCTGAAGGGCCTGTTTCCCTGCTGTATCTCTAAACTAAAGTAAACATCAGCTCCTGTTTTGTCCTCTTGTGGCTGGGATTAAGACAGACCACTCGGAATATAAAGTGAAATCTAACAAGCGTTGCAGAAGGATTAATTTTTTCGCTTCCTTCAGGTGTCAACACTGTCTGAATGCGAAAGTTCATCGAAGATGTTTCAATAACCTTGTGGAGGAGCTACCCAGATGGTCGAAAAGAATAAATCCACAACTGCGTGTGGGGTGAAAGATTGTCTGGCTCTGCAGAAGGTCCAGAGGAGGTTTACAAGAATGATGCCAGGAATGATTGGGTTAACCTATGATGAGCGTTTGTCCGCACTGGGCCTGTACTCGCTGCAGTTTAGAAGAATGAAAGGACACCTCATTGAAATGTACAGAATAGTGAAAGGGTTGGATAGAGTGGATGTGGAGAGGATGTTTCCACTAGTGGGAGAGTCTAGGTCTAGAGGTAATACCCTCAGAATTAAAGGACGTTCTTTTAGGAAGGAGATGAGGAGACATTTCTTTAGTTAGAAGGTGATGAATCTGTGGGATTATTTGCCACAGAAGGGTGTGGAGGCCAAGTCAATGGATATTTTTAATGCAGAGATGGATAGATCCTTGATTAGTGCAGGTGTCATAGGTTATGGGAAGAAGGCAGGAGACGGGGTTAGGAGGGAGAGATAGATCAGCCATGATTGAATGGCGGGGTAGACTTGATGGGCTGAATGGCCTAATTCTACTCCTATTCCTTATGACATAATAATAATAATAATAATAATAATTTTATTTATAGAGCACTTTAAAAACAATCATAGCTGCAACAAAGTGCTGTACATCACTAATCATTGACAAAAAAGTTAATACACACCAAAAATAACAATCAAAAGAAATAGTAGGAAAAGACATGTAAAATAAAGAAACATCAAAAACACCACAAACAGAAGCAAAGCCTCAGGCATGGTCAAAAGCCAGGGAGTACAAATGCGTTTTAACACTGGATTTGAAGATGGACAGTGAGGGGGCCTGTCTGATGTGCAACGGCAGGGTGTTCCAGAGCGCCGGAGCAGCAACAGAGAAGGCTCTATCCCCTCTGAGCCTCCGACTAGACCTCGGTACCTCCAGGAGCAGCTGACCAGCTGACCTGAGGGACCGGGCAGGAGCGTATGGGTGGAGCAGCTCAGAGAGGTAAGGCGGGGCGAGCCCATTCAGAGATTTAAAAACAAATAACAGTATCTTAAAATGAACCCGAAAGTACACCGGGAGCCAGTGGAGGGAGGCCAGAATTGGCGATATGTGCTCCCTCTTTCGAGTCCCTGTTAAAAGGCGAGCAGCAGCATTCTGAACCAACTGGAGACGAGCCAGTGAAGAACGAGCAACACCAAAATAGAGCGCGTTACAGTAATCCAGCCTAGATGTAATAAAGGCATGGATTACTGTCTCAAAATGCTGCCGCTCGAGAATGGGCTTCACCTTCGCCAGCTTCCTTAGGTGAAAGAAGCTGGACTTAACCACCGCACATATTTGGCGATCTAATTTAAAGTCACTGTCCATCCTAAAACCCAGGTTCACAACTGTTGGCTTCACGTACCTTGACAATGGACCTAAATCAACAAATGGAGGTTCACGGCAGCCATTGGGATCAAATAAAATCACCTCTGTCTTCTTTTCATTAAATCCAAGAAAGTTTAGGGCCAACCAGGACTTAATGTCATCAAGACAAGACAGAAGCGATTTTACAGAAAAGGCGTCTTCCCCCCTCAGCGGCAAATAAAGCTGGGTATCATCTGCATAACAGTGGAAGGAGATGCCATGCTTTCTAAGGATGGAACCCAGAGGAAGTATGTACAGCGAGAAAAGCAGGGGCCCCAGAATCGAACCCTGTGGAACCCCATACGACAGGGGAGCGGAAGAGGATTCAAACCCAGCAAGGCTAACACACATGGTTCTGCCCGCCAGATAGGACCTGAACCATCCCAGGGCACTGCCGCAGATGCCCACTAACTGCTGTAGCCGAGATAACAAGATATTATGGTCCACCGTATCAAAGTATGTGTATTATGAGTATGTGGAGGTTACATGTTCAATCCCTGGTTTTCAATTACATCAGATCGTCCAAATTCAGTAACATGCATTGGGAGCAATTGATTTGAGCAGAACGTAGCAACAATTGGGGCACTCAAACTTGTCTCCTCTGGGTCCCTTAGTTCTTCTCTCACTCCCCCTCCCCCCTCAGACGCAACAAGGACTCCTGGTCTCCTTCCCTTTTTGAAGTAGGTGGGTGGACCTCATTGAAAAGTCCCAAATAGTGAAAGGCCTGGATAGAGTGGATGTGGAGAGGATGTTTCCACTAGTGGGAGAGTCTAGGACTAGGGGTCATATGCTCAGAATAAAAGGGCCCACCTTTAGGAAGGAGATGAGGAGGAATTTCTTCAGTCAGTGGCAGTGAATCTAAGGAAATCATTGCCACAAAAGACTGTGCAGGTCAAGTCAATGGGTATTTTTAAGCTGGAGATCTATCAGATTCGTGATTAGTACGGGTGTCAGGGGTTATGGGGAGAAGGCAGGAGAATGGGGTTGAGAAGGAAAGATAGATCAGCCATGATTGAAAGGCATAGTGGACTTGATGGGCCGAATGGCCTCATTCTGCTCCTACAACTTATGAACATATGAAGATGTTTTAATCTACTTATGACCAATTGGTAGTGCTATCCAGATGATCTAAAAGAATAAATGCACAACTGCATGAGCTGGGATGTCCTATGTCGGTGTTACACATTCAATCCCTGGTTTGCTTTCTGTCAGATTGTCTGATTCAACAATAGAGACAGGGAACAATTGATTTGCGCAGATTATTGAAACAAGAGGGGGCCCTCAAACATGTCTGCTCTGTGTCCTGTAGCTCTGTTCTCACTCCCGCTCCATCTCCCACAAAGAAGCAACAGGGACAGAGTTCCCCTGGTCCTCATATTTCACCCCATCAGCCTCTGCATCCAACACATAAGCCTCCGACCTTTTGCCACCTCCAACGGGATCCCACCACTGGCCACATATTCCCATCTCCACCCCTTCCCATCGCCTTCTGCAGAGACCCTTCATAGAAACATAGAAACATAGAAATTAGGTGCAGGAGTAGGCCATTCGGCCCTTCGAGCCTGCACCGCCATTTAATATGATCATGGCTGATCATCCAACTCAGCATCCCGTACCTGCCTTCTCTCCATACCCTCTGATCCCCTTGGCCACAAGGGCCACATCTAACTCCCTCTTAAATATAGCAAATGAACTGGCCTCAACTACCCTCTGTGGGAGAGAGTTCCAGAGATTCACCACTCTCTGTGTGAAAAAAGTTCTCCTCATCTCGGTTTTAAAGGATTTTCCCCTTATCCTTAAGCTGTGACCCCTTGTCCTGGACTTCCCCAACATCGGGAACAATCTTCCTGCATCTAGCCTGTCCAACCCCTTAAGAATTTTGTAAGTTTCTATAAGATCCCCTCTCAATCTCCTAAATTCGAGAGAGTATAAACCAAGTCTATCCAGTCTTTCTTCATAAGACAGTCCTGACATCCCAGGAATCACTCTGGTGAACCTTCTCTGCACTCCCTGCGTAACTCTCTGGTTAACTCATCCCTTCCCACCCAAACCACACCCTCCCCAGTTACCTTCTGTAGATTGGTTACTTCACTCTAACCAATGTAGTGCTTTATTGTTAGAAGCTCCGCGTACTACACTGTTGACATTATTGTAACCCAGCTTGTGTGGTCAGTCTATTGCTGCTACACAGCTGAAGCAACATGCTGTACTGTATTGTAAGTGCCTTGTAATAAATACTGTTGTACCATGTCTGTGAGAATGACTGGGTCATTTACACCTTCCCCTGCAACCGCTGAAGATGCGACACCTGTCCCCAAACCTCCTCCCTCGGCTCTGTCCAGGGACCCCGACAGTCCTTTCAGGTGAGACAGCGGTTCACTTGTACCTCCTTAAACATGATCTACCACATCCGGTGGGCTCCTGTACATCGATGAGGCCAAACGTAGACTTGGCGCCCGTTTCGCTGAACACTTACGTGCGGTCTGCCTAGGCCCACGTGTCCGCCTGGTTGCCAGCCGTTTCTACTCCCCCCTCCCATTCCCACACTGACCTTTCTGTCCTGGGCCTCCACCATTGTCAGAGTGAGGCCACACACGCAAGTTGGAGGAACAGCACCTCATATTCGGTTGGGCATCTTACACCCCATCGGAATGAAGAATAAATTATCTGATTTTAATCAGCTCCGATTAACATTCCTTCCTCCATCCTAGTTGTATAACCACCTTAGTTGTTTACCTTCCAACTCGTTCCATACACCTACCACCCTTTGTGTAAAAAAAGTTTCCCCTCGGGGTCCCACTAAATTCTCTCCGCCTCAATGTAAATTTCTGTCCTCTGGTTCTTGATTCCCCCACTCTGGGTACCAAACTGTGCATTTAGCCCATCTATTCCTCTCATGATTTTGTATACCTCGATACCAGGGGTTCTGGATTTGTACATTTTTTTTTCATTGACTGACTGTGTTTGGTTCTGGTATACCGGTATCTAGAAACATAAAAACATAGAAAATAGGTGCTGGCGTAGGCCATTCGGCCCTTCGAGCCTGCATCGCCATTCAATATGATCATAGCTGATCATCCAACTCAGTATCCTGTACCTGCCTTCTCTCCACACCCCCTGATCCCTTTAGCCACGAGGGCCACATCTAACTCCCTCTTAAATATAGCCAATGAACTGGCCTCAACTACCTTCTGTGGCAGAGAGTTTCAGAGATTCACCACTCTCTGTGTAAAAAATGATTTTCTCTTCTTGCTCCTCAAAGATTTCCCCCTTATCTTCAAACTGTGACCCCTTGTCCTGGACTTCCCCAACATCGGGAACAATCTTCCTGCGTCTAGCCTGTCCAACCCCTTAAGAATTTTGTAAGTTTGCATAAGATCTCCTAAATTCTAGCGAATGCAAGCCGAGTCTATCCAGTCTTGCTTCATATGAAAGTCCTGACATCCCAGGAAACAGTCTGGTGAACCTTCTCTGTACTCCCTCTATGACAAGAATATTTTCCTCAGATTTGGAGACCAAAACTGTACGCAATACTCCAGGTGTGGTCTCACCAAGACCCTGTACAACTGCAGTAGAACCTCCCTGCTCCTATACTCAAATCCTTTTGCTATGAAAGCCAACATACCATTCGCTTTCTTCACTGCCTGCTGCACCTGCATGCCCACTTTCAATGACTGTTGTACCATGACACCCAGGTCTTGTTGCATCTCCCCCTTTTCCTAATCGGTCACCATTCAGATAATATTGTTCATTAGTTGTTCATACATAAGTAAGACAACATTGTTATGTGCTATTAAAGTTGCCAGGGGTAAACGGGATGATAGAGATTGGGAACCCCTGGTCTATACGATTACCTATTATCCTCCTGCACTCCAAGGAGTAAAGTCCTAGCCTGCTCAACCACTCCCAATAGCTCTATATGGTGCCATTTTATTTTATTACCTTGAAGGCATTGCACAAAACGGTAAGTTAAAAACAAGCTTTGGCAAGAGAAACAGATGAATATTTAAAAACAAATCATAAGCTTCTGTATGGGGAAAGCAAACGCTCTGAACTAGGGCGTTTGCTTTCCCCATTGACTGACTGTGTTTGGTTCTGGTATACCGGTATCTAGAAACATAAAAACATAGAAAATAGGTGCTGGCGTAGGCCATTCGGCCCTTCAAGCCTGCACCGCCATTCAATATGATCATAGCTGATCATCCAACTCAGTATCCTGTACCTGCCTTCTCTCCATACCCCCTGATCCCTTTAGCTATTGGGAGTGGTTGAGCAGGCTAGGACTTTACTCCTTGGAGTGCAGGAGGATGAGATGAATATTTAAAAACAAATCATAAGCTTGTCTATGGGGAAAGCAAACGCTCTGAACTAGGGCGGCATGGTGGCGTAGCGGTAGAGTTGCTGCCTTACGGGATAGTGTTAATGTGCGGGGATCGATGGTCAGAGCAGGCTCAGGGGGGCAAAGGGCTTGTTTCCCTGCTGTATCTCGAAACTAAACTAAAAATATCTGCAAAAGGTTCGGCGGGGGTGTGTGCACGGGCAGCACGGTGGCGCAGTGGTAGAGTTGCTGCCTACAGCGCCAGAGGCCCGGGATCCATCTTGACTCCGGGTGCTGTCTGTATGGAGCTTATACGTTCTCCCCATGACTGTGTGTGTTTTCTCCGGGTGCTCCGGTTTCCTCCCACACTTCAAAGACGTGCAGTTTTGTAGGTTAATAGGTTTTGTACAATTGCAAATTGTCCCGTGGATAGTGTCAGTGTGCAGGGATCGCTGGTTGGCGCAGACTCGGTGAGCTGAGGGGCCTGTTTCTGCACTGTATCTCTGAACTGAACTAAACTAAAGAGCCAGAGGGCTGTTGTGGGCCTAAAGATCTCCTTCAGGGCCACATGGTAAAGGAAAGCTTTGTGACAAGATGATTCAATGTTTAGTAAAAGTCTCCAGCATTTAAAAAGCTCTTCCCATCAAGTTAAATGCAACTTAAGCAAGTGTAATTTTGTTTTACTTATGCACGGTTCATTAGATCTGGAGATTTGACTCATCATCCACATTTAGGGACGTCTGAGGCTTAGAAAATATTGCCACGGTTCATGGAACCTCGAGGAAATAATGTCTATCAGAGGAGGGTTTAAATTTATTTTAATCACATATAGATTGTGAGCAGCACAGTGGCACTGCGGAAGAGTTGCTGCATTTCAGCCCAAGAGACCTGCATTCGATTTTGACTGCGTGTGCTATCTATACAGAGTTTGCACGTTCTCCCTGTGACCTGCGTGGGTTTCCTCCAGGTGCTCCGGGTTCCTCCCACATTCCAATGGCCGACACTTTTGCAGGTTAATTGGCTTCTGTAAATGGTCCCTAGTGTGTAGAATAGAATAGTAAGATTAAACGAGAACTTACCAGTTTGAAGTTTGATCGTTATTTTATGAGGAGTACGTTGAGGGAACACGTGAAGAACCCCGCCAGGACGCATGCGTGTCATTCTTCAAAGCAGCGGTGTGAAATCACAGATAACTGTAATGACTGAACATAGTAAGTTTAGAGAAGAGATACCAGTTGAGTATATGATCATGGGTGGGAGCGGAGGGCACGTATTCCCTCAACGTACTCCTCATTAAATAACGATCAAACTTCGAACTGGTAACTTCTCGTTTAATCTTACTATTTTACTTCGGAGTCACGTGAGTGACTACGTCAAGATTTCAAAGGAAGATTTCATGGGGAACAAGGACATGGCAGATGAATTGAATAACTACTTTGGTTCTGTCTTCACGAAGGAAGACATAAATAATCTGCCGGAAATAGCAGGGGACCGGGGGTCAAATGAGATGGAGGAACTGAGTGAAATCCAGGTTAGTAAGGAAGTGGTGTTAGGTAAATTGAATGGATTAAAAGCCGACAAATCTAAGGGCCAATAGGCTGCATCCCAGAGTACTTAAGGAAGTAGCCCCAGAAATAGTAGATACATTAGTGATAATTTTTCAAAACTCTTTAGATTCTGGAGTAGTTCCTGAGGATTGTAACCCCACTTTTTAAAAAGGGATGGAGAGAGAAAACGGAGAATTACAGACCAGTTAGTCAAACATCGGTAGAGGGGAAAATGGGGAATAGTCCATTATTAAAGATGGAATGGCAGCACATTTGGAAAGTGGTGAAATCATTGGACTAAGTCAGCATGGACTTACGAAAGGTAAATCATGTCTGACGAAGCTTATAGAATTTTTCAAGGATGTAACTAGTGGAGTGGATAGGGGAGAACCAGTGGATGTGTAATATCTGGACTTTCAGAAGGCTTTCGACAAGGTCCAACATAAGAGATTAGTATGCAAACTTAGAGCACATGGTATTGGGGGTTCAGTATTGATGTGGATAGAGAACTGTCTGGCAAACAGGAAGCAAAGAGTAGGAGTAAACGGGTCATTTTCAGAATGGCAGGCAATGATTAGTGGGGTACCGCAAGGCTCAGTGCTGGGACCCCAGCTATTTACAATACATATTAATGATTTGGACGAGGGAATTGAATGCAACATCTCCAACTTTGCGGATGACACGAAGCTGGAGGGCAGTGTTAGCTGTAAGGAGGATGCTAGGAGGCTGCAAAGTGACTTGGATAGGTTGGGTGAGTGGGCAAATGCATGGCAGATGCAGTATAATGTGGATAAATGCGAGGTTATCCACTTTGGTGGCAAGAACAGGAAAGTTGTCTATTATCTGAATGGTGGCCAATTAGGAAAAGGGGAGATGGAACGAGACCTGGGTGTCATGGTTACACCAGTCATTGAAAGTAGGCATGCAGGTGCAGCAGGCAGTGAAGAAACTTATAGAAACTTACAAAATTCTTAAGGGGTTGGACAGGCTAGATGCAGGATGATTGTTCCCGATGTTCGGGAAGTCCAGAACAAGGGGTCACAGCATAAGGATAAGGGGGAAGTCTTTGAGGACTGAGATGAGAAAGACATTTTTCACACAGAGAGTGCTGAATCTCTGGAATTCTCTGCCGCAGAAGGTAGTTGAGGGCAGTTCATTGGCTATATTTAAGAGGGAGTTAGATGTGGCCCTTGTGGCTAAAGAGATCAGGGGGTATGGAGAGAAGGTACAGGATACTGAGTTGGATGATCAGCCATGATCATATTGAATGGCGGTGCAGGCTCGAAGGGCTGAATGGCCTACTCCTGCACCTATTTTCTGTGTTTCTATGTACAGAGTTTGTATGTTCTTCCTGAGACCGCTTGCGTTTTCTCCAGGTGCTCCGGTTTCCTCCCACATCCCAAAAGACTTACAGTTTTGTATGTTAATTGGCTTCTGTAAATAGCGACTAGTGTGTAGGATGCGAAATTGGGATAAGAGAGAACAAGTGTATGGGTGATCAATGGTCGGCATGGTCTCAATTGGCCGAAGGGCCTGTTTCCACACTGTATCTCTCAAAATAAATGTAAGGTTAAAATACACCTCTTGTAATTTGAGGTGTGATCATCCAGCTCGTTTTTCCTCCCACATTCCAAAATCATGCAGGTTTGTAAGTTAATTGGCTTTGTAAATTGCCCCTAGTGTGTAGGATGGGATAGCAGAGAACTAGTTTGTAGGTGATCGATGGTTGGCATGGACAATGTGGGCCAAATGGCCTGTTTCCACACTATCTCTAAACTAAACTAAACTAAACTAAGCTACTAAGCTGCAATCCTGATTTATGGACAATAGACAATAGACAATAGGTGCAGGAGTAGGCCATTCGGCCCTTCGAGCCAGCACCACCATTCAGTGTGATCATGGCTGATCATCCAATATGTTCAAGTTTCGGAAGAGGCTCCGCTCTTTCAATGTCTGCAGTAAGATGCTGAAGATGTGGTGGCCATATTCCTCGCTGCCGTGCGCTGGGGCAGCAGGGCGAAGGCCGCAGACGCCAACAGAATGAACAAGCTTATCAGGAAGGCTGGCGGGTGGGATCTTGGAGGGGAGGATGCTCCACAAACTGCGGAGCAACCTGGACAATACAGCACACCCCCTCCACGACACACCAAGATGCAGCACAGAACGCCCCAGGAGATCCTTTTTCCCCGTGGCTATCAAACTGTACAACTCCTCCCCCTTCTGTCATGTGGTAGACTGACCCCTTCCCCTCCCTCTCCAATCTTTGCTCATCCTTAATCCTGGACCTTCCACTGGTCACTTTAATTTCATGCTTCATGTATCTTGTTGTGTTTTATGACTGTTGGCAGACCAATGTCCTTACTGGGTGAATAAAGTTCTATCGCATCGTAAGTGACTAAATGACGTATGTTTAAGGGCTGCCGCTAATCTCCTCTCATGTCACATGCACGGAGGTACAGTAATAAGCTTTTTGTTGCATGCTATCCAGTCAGCGACAAGGTTATACATGATTGCAATCAAGGCGTCCACAGTGTACAGATATAAGATCAAGGGTATAGTATTGAGTGCAAGATAAAGTCCAGTATAGTCAAGTTAGTCAGAGCGCCTCCAATGAGGTCGATAGTAGTTCAGGACCGCTCTCTAGTTGGTGATTGGATGATTCAGTTGCCTGAGTACTCGCTAGAATTTAGAAGATTGAGGGGGGATCTTATAGAAACGTACAAAATTCTTAAGGGGTTGGACAGGCTAGATGCAGGAAGATTGTTCCCGATGTTGGGACAGTCCAGAACTAGGGGTCACAGTTTAAGGATAAGGGGGAAATCTTTTAGGACCGAGATGAGGAAAACATTTTTCACACAGAGAGTGGTGAATCTCTGGAATTCTCTGCCACAGAAGGTAGTCGAGGCCAGTTCATTGGCTATATTTAAGAGGGAGTTAGAGGTGGCCCTTGTGGTTAAAGGGATCAGGGGGTATGGAGAGAAGGCAGGTACAGGATACTGAGTTGGATAATCAGCCATGATCATTTTGAATGGCGGTGCAGGCTCGAAGGGCCGAATGGCCTACTCCTGCACCTATTTTCTATGTTTCTATGTTTCTATTACAGCTGGGAAGAAACTGTCCCTGAATCTGGAGGTGTGCGTTTTCACCCCTCTACACCTTTTGCCTGATGGGAGGGGGGAGAAGAGGGAGCGGCCGGGGTGAGACTGGTCCTTGATTTATGCTGCTGGCCTTGCCGAGGCAGCCTGAGGTGTAGCTGGAGTTCTGCAAATGCTGGAAGAAATACCATACCGGTGGATGCTGGCAACACCAGGCTGAAGGTGCTTGTGTACAGTATATATACAGATGTTTTCCACTGTAACTATAATAAAACACTAAAATACACAAACATACACCTGATTAATTTACATATGTTTAAGGGCTGCTGCTTTTCTCGTCTCATTGCTCTCCCTCACAGTGGAGGCAGTTCAGGTCTTCCTGCAGATTTGCACATCTCTAGCCATAAGCGGTAAAGTCTTTATAGTCCCAGCCACTTAGCAAATGGCACCCCCCGCCTCTTCTCTGCTTCCTGGTCCCAGCATGGGACCGTAGCTGCTTTGGATCCACGCGGATATCGAATTGGGCGAATCAAGTGGCGTGTAAAATTTAATGTGAGGTTATATAGACGCCAGGTTTAGGATCATTGACAAAAGAGCTGGAAGGGGAGATGAGGATTTTTTTTTTCCGCTCACTGAATTAATGGAGCGGTTTGAGATGAGGATTAGTGGCAATCGTCCCTGCTGTGACATGCCGGCCGTGTGCCGTACATGTGTCTGCAGACTGCAACGTAGAAGGAGGCGGCACGATGGCGTGGCGGTAGAGTCGCTGCCTTACAGCGCCAGAGACCCGGCTTTGATCCTGACCACCACGTGTATGTTCTCCCCGTTTAGTTTAGTTTTGAGTTTAGTTTAGAGATACAGCGCTGTGTCTAAATAGCACTTTAGACATTTATTTACCGCTATTTAGAGATAGAGCTGTATCTGACTTGGGCCCCTCAGCACACCAAGCCCACATCGACCAACGATCCCTGCACATTAATACTATCCCACACTTACAAAACTTTAACTTACAAAATTCTTAAGGGGTTGGACAGGCTAGATGCAGGAAGATTGTTCCCGATGTTGGGGAAGGCCAGAACAAGGGGTCACAGTTTAAGGATAAGGGGGAAGTCTTTTAGGACCGAGATGAGGAAAACATTTTTCACACAGAGAGTGGTGAATCTCTGGAATTCACTGCCACAGAAGGTAGTTGAGGCCAGTTGATTGGCTATATTTTAGATGTGGCCCTTGTGGCTAAAGAGATCAGGGGGTGTGGAGAGAAGGCAGGTACAGGATACTGAGTTGGATGATCTGCAATGATCATATTGAATGGCGGTGCAGGCTCGAAGGGCCGAATGGCCTACTCCTGCACCTATTTTCTATGTTTCTATGTTTCTACACACACTAGAGTTAATTTATAAATATACCAAGCCAATTAACCTACAAATCTGTACGTCTTTGGTGATGTGGGAGAAGATCTCAGTTGGTGAGAGTTGTTGGGGATATGCCGAACTTCCTAAGCCTTCAGGCCATTTACTTACTTGAGCACACTTCTGAGTCTAGTTAATGATATCCACTCTCGACAATGATCCCCTTATGCACAATCTACATCATCCACATGCTGGGAAACATCTCCCTGGACTGTATTGCCAGCCAGGGAAGGCAATTAATCACAGATGCCCTATTTTAATTAATTAAAACCACAAATAAATTTGATGTACACCACCCATTTCTCCCACAATCTCGGCCCCCTTTCCCCTTTTCCCAGTCCCAGTCCCAGTCCACTTCCACCTGCATCTCTTCCTCACGCCTCTTCTCTCTTCTTTCTCTAGTCAGAGGGTGGTGAATTTGTGGAATTCTTTGCCCCAGACGGCTGTGGAGGCCAAGTCAGTGGATATTTTTAAGGAGGAGATAGATAGATTCTTGATTAGTACGGGTGTCAGGGGTTATGGGAAGAAGGCTGGAGAATGGGGTTAGGAGGGAGAGATCGATCAGCCATGGTTGAATGGCGGAGTAAACTTGATGTGCCGAATGGGCTAATACTGCTCCTATCACTTATGAACATGATCTTCTCAATACAATACAATACAATACACTACGGTTTTATTCATCACATTGCACATAAGCACATAAAGTGCAAGTGAGCAAGAAGGAACTGCAGATGCTGGAAGATCGAAGGTGCACAAAAATGCTGGAGAAACTCAGCGGGTGCAGCAGCATCTACGGAGCGAAGGAAATAGGCGACATTTCGGGCCGAAACCCTTCTTCAGACTGAAGGGGGGATGGGGGGGAGAAGGAAGGAAAAAGGGAGGAGGAGGAGCCCGAGGGCGGGGGGATGGGAGGAGACAGCTCAAGGGTTAAGGAAGAGGAGGAGACAGCAAGGGCTAGCAAAATTGGGAGAATTCAACGTTCATGCCATCCAGACGCAAGCAACCCAGGCGGAATATGAGGTGCTGTTCCTCCAATTTCCGGTGTTGCTCACTCTGGCAATGGAGGAGACCCAGGACAGAGAGGTCGGATTGGGAATGGGAGGGGGAGTTGAAGTGCTGAGCCACCGGGAGGTCAGGTAGGTTATTGCGGACTGAGCGGAGGTGTTTGGCGAAACGATCGCCCAACCTCTGCTTAGTCTCCCCGATGTAAATCAGCTGACATCTAGAGCAGCGGATGCAGTAGATGAGGTTGGAGGAGATACAGGTAAACCTTTGTCGCACCTGGAACGACTGCTTGGGTCCTTAAGTGCAAGTGAAATGAATTTGTCAGCAGCAGTACAATGATAGAGAACACACAATACACAGTACGTCTCTCCTTATCCCTTATCTTACAGCCATTTGTCTCTTCATCTCTGTCCTTTCTCCAACCATCTTCCAAACAAGCCCTTCACCTGTATCCACTGATCACTTGCCTGGCCCAGCTTTCTCCTTTTCACTCCAATCAGTCTGAAGAAAGGTCCCGACCCATAAACATAGAAACATAGAAACATAGAAACATAGAAATTAGGTGCAGGAGTAGGCCATTCGGCCCTTCGAGCCTGCACCGCCATTCAATATGATCATGGCTGATCATCCAACTCAGTATCCCGTACCTGCCTTCTCTCCATACCCTCTGATCCTCTTAGCCACAAGGGCCACATCTAACTCCCCCTTAAATATAGCCAATGAACTGGTCTCAACTACCCTCTGTGGCAGAGAGTTCCAGAGATTCACCACTCTCTGTGTGAAAAAACAGGCCCTTCGGCCCACCGAGACCGCACTGACCAACGATCACCCACACACCAGTGTAGGAAAGTACTGGAAATGCTGGCTTAAATTGAAGATAGACACAAAATGCTGGAGTAACTCAGCAGGACAGACAGCATCTCTGTAGAGAAGGAACAGGTGATGTTTCGGGTCAAGACCCTTCTTCAGACTGATGTTAGGGGAGGGGGCGGGACAGAGATAAAATGTAGTCAGAGACAGTAAGACTGGTCGGAGAACTGGGAAGGGGGAGGGGTTGGAGAGTGAGAGAGAAAGCAAGGGCTACTTGAGGTTAGAGAAGTCAATGTTCATATCGCTGGGGTGTAAGCTGCCCAAGCAAAATATGTTCCTTCAATACCCATACACCACTCATATCCTGCACACTAGGAGCAATTTATCAGAAGCCAATTAACCTACAAACCTGTACGTCTTTGGAATGTGGGATGAAACTGGAGCACCCGGGGAAAACACACGCAGTCACATTGAGCATGTGCTAACTCCATACCGACAGCACCCGGGGTCAAGAGTGAACCCAGGTCTCTGGCGCCGTGAGACAGTAACTCTACCGCTGCACCACCGTGTTGTCCCAGTTGCCCTAGCACATTGTCCCTTATGGTGTAAGGACTACCGACTGGAATAAAAGAGAGGTAGAGGGATTATGGCACAAAACTCCCGAGCTAGGCAGCCTAGGCAGCTACGTTTTTTATGTGATCTGTTTGGACCGCATGCAAAACAAAGCTGTTCACTGTACCTCGGTACACGTGACAATTATAAGCCTAAACCTAAACCTTAAAACATGACCACCCAAGGAATCGTGAACCAGACATAGGTTTAATGTGAGGGGGGAAAGACTTAACAGGTATCAGGGTGGCAGTAAAGGGTGGCATGGTGGGGGGCACGGTGGCTCAGTAGCAGAGTTGCTGCCTTACAGCGAATGCAGTGCCGGATACCCGGGTTCGATCCCGACTACGGGTGATTGCCTGTACGGAGTTTGTACGTTCTCCCCGTGACCTGCGTGGGTTTTCTCCAAGATCTTCGGTTTCCTCTCACACTACAAAGACGTACAGGTTTGTAGGTTAATTGGGTTGATAAATGTAAAAACATAGACCCTAGTGGGTATAGGACAGTGTTAATGTGCGGGGATCGCTGGTCGGCATGGACCTGGTTTGCCGAAAGGGCCTTTCTGTGCTGTATCTCTAAACTAAACTAAACCTGAGAAGAAAATGTATTTACACAAAGAGTGCTGGGTATGTGGAACGTGGTCGAGGCAGGTACTATCACAATGTTTAAGATACATTTGGACAGGTTCATGGATAGGACGGATTTAGGGGGCTACGGGGTAAGCGCGGGCAAGTGGGAGATGGGACACGTGTTGGTTGGCGTGGGCAAGTTGGGCCGAAGGACCTGTTTCCAGGCTGTGCGACTCTGTGACTCAGTAAGAGACCAACATTCTCCGAGACTCACAGATGGAAGGGAGTGAAGATGAGAAAAAAAAAAATGAACCTCCAGCCTTTGATGAACCGGCAGGCAATATAAACTTTGTAAAGAGATCCACTATCTAATGACCTTAAATATTAAACTTGATTCAGCGATGGTGAGGGAGAATTTTATGATGTCGGAGCCGCCTGCATTGAAGTAACGTTACCATTGGGACAGATATTTTTACTTTGTGCAACGTTGATCAAAAGGGACAATAACATGCCCCAAAGCATTTCAGACCATGAATTAGACTGTCTGAAGTAGAACGTGGTGAAATTAAAATTTCCTTTAAAAAAAAAAAGAAAAATGCCCTTCATCTAGAAATTATAGACTGGACTATCTGTCAGATTCAGGCTCAGAATTAGGAATAATTTTCTCAACCGTGAAAAAGTGACAGAGGCTGCATGCCTCAGCTATCAGCACTCTGCAGCTGGTTAACCCATTCAGTGCCCGCACACCATCAGAGCTTTCCAACATAATGCGTTTCTTACAAGTCACAAAGCATCTGTTGCAGCGAATTGGCTGGAAGATTGTGTGATACCGACAGCTCGCAGAGAGAAAAAAAATCCCTTTCCCACTGCATAGATGTTGCCTTAAAGCAGCTGGGTTTAGTTTTAGTTTTGGAGATACAGCACGGAAACAGACCCCTTCCACCCACCCAGGCAAAGCGAACCAGCGACCCCCCGCATACCAACACTATCCGACACACACTGGGGACAATTGTACATTTACACCAAGCCAATTAACCTCCAAACCTGTACATCTTTGGAGTGTGGGAGGAAACCAAAGATCTCGGAGAAAACCCAAGGAGGTCACGGGGAGAGTGTACAAACTCCATACGGACAGCACCCGTAGTTAGGATCGGACCCAGCTTGTCTTAGGCATGTGAAGGCATAAGGAACTGGAGAGGTGTCAGAGGTTATGGAGAGAAGGGGGTTAGGAGGGAGAGATAGATCAGCCATGATTGAATGGATGAGTAGACTTGATAGGTCGAATGGCCTAATTCTGCTCCAATCATAGTCTTAGACTAAAGGGGAGGTCATTTAAGACTGAGGTGAGAAAAAACTTTTTCACTCAGAGAGTTGTGAATTCGTGGAATTCCCGGCCACAGAGAGAAGTGGTGGCCAAGTCACTGGATGGATTTAAGAGAGAGTTAGATAGAGCTCTAGGGGCTAGTGGGGTCAAGGGATATGGGGAGAAGGCAGGCATGGGTTATTGATAGGGGACGATCAGCCATGATCACAATGAATGGCGGTGCTGGTTCGAAGGGCCGAATGGCCCCCTCCTGCACCTATTGTCTATGTTTCTATGTTCTATGTTTCTA
This sequence comes from Leucoraja erinaceus, assembly GCF_028641065.1. NCBI lineage: Eukaryota > Metazoa > Chordata > Chondrichthyes > Rajiformes > Rajidae > Leucoraja > Leucoraja erinaceus. Next base: position 1,291,623 of record NC_073377.1, read on the forward strand.
TCACACGAACATGAATTTATGCAGATGCTGGTTCAACACACACAAAAAAATCACAAAGAGCGTAGTCACTTAGTGGGTCAGGCAGCATCCCTGAAGAACATGGGCAGGCAACCTAGTCAGAAGAAGGGTTTAGTTGAGTTTAGTTTAGTTTAGAGATACAGGAAACAGGCCCTTCAGCCCACCGAGCCCGACCTGATCAGAGATCCCCACACACTAGCGCTATCCTACACACATTAGGGCCAATTTGCAATTTACCAAAGCCAATTAATTTACAAAGCTGTTTGTCTTTGGTCTTAGTCAAGCATGATTTTCCTTTCATAAATCCATGTTGACCGACTAATCCTTTAACTGCTATCCAAATGCCCCATTATTATCTCTTTAAAAAAAAGATGCTGGAGTCAATTATTAAAGAGGGAATAATGGGGAATTTGGATAGCAGTAAAAGGGGAGGTGCAGCGAGACCTGGGTGTCCTTGTACACCGGTCACTGAAAGTTGGCGTTCAGGTACAGCAGGCAGTGAAGAAAGCTAATGGAATGTTGGCCTTCATAACAAGAGGATTTCAGTATAGGAGTAAAGAGGTTCTTCAGCAGTTGTATAGGGCTCTGGTAAGATCACATCTGGAGTATTGTGTACAGTTTTCGTCTCCTAATTTGAGGAAGGACATCCTTGCGATTGAGGCAGTGCAGAGTAGGTTCACGAGATTGTCCCCGGGATGGCGGGACTGTCATATGAGGAAAGATTGAAAAGACTAGGCTTGTATTCACTGGAGTTTAGAAGGATGAGGGGATATCTTATAGAAACATATAAAATAATAAAAGGACTGGACAAGCTAGATGCAGGAAAAATGTTCCCAATGTTGGGCAAGTCCAGAACCAGGGGCCACAGTCTTAGAATAAAGGGGAGGCCATTTAAGACTGAAGTTAGAAAAAACTTTTTCACCCAGAGAGTTGTGAATTTATGGAATTCCCTGCCACAGAGGGCAGTGGAGGCCAAATCACTGGATGGATTTAAGAAAGAGTTAGATAGAACTCTAGGGGCTAGTGGAGTCAAGGGATATGGGGAGAAGGCAGGCACAGGTTATTTATAGGGGACGATCAGCCATGATCACAATGAATGGCAGTGCTGGCTTGAAGGGCCGAATGGCCTCCTCCTGCACCTATTTTCTATGTTTCTATGTTTCTCTGGAGTGTGGGAGGAAAACTGGAGCACCTGGAGAAAACCCACGCGGTCACAGGGAGAACGTAAATCTCCGTACAGACAGCACCCATAGTCAGGATTGAAGCCATGTCTCTGGTGCTGTAAGGCAGGAACTCTACCGCTGAGCCACAATACAGCCCCTAGTCATAGAATCATACAGCATGGAATAGAAACAAGCATTTGGACCCAACTTGATCAGGCCAACCAGCGTTCCACATCTAAGCACGTCCTATTTGCCTGTGTTTGGTTCATATTTCCTACCCATGTATCTGTCCAAGTGTCTGTTCAATGCTGTTATAGTACCTGCCTCAACTACCTCCTCTGGCAGCTTGTCCCATACACCCGCCAAACCTAGGAGTGAAAAAGTTGCCCCTCAGGTCCGCATTAAATCTTGGTTCTGGAGTCTGCAAGCAAAGCTCCGTCAGGATGTGTTCTCAGCCCCCTTCTTTACTCCTTGTACACCCACGAGTGCACAGCCATGTACAAATCTAATTCATTTTGCAAATTCGCAGACGACACCACCATTGTGGGCCAGATATCAAATAATGATGAGACGGAGTACAGGAAGGAGATCGAGAACCTCCTGCCCTGGTGTCGAGACGTCAACCTTTCTCTCAATGTTAGCAAGACAAAGGAGATGGTGATCGACTTCAGGGAGCATACCCTGAACATACCCCAGTCTGCATTGACGTCGCCAAGGTAGAGATGGTTGAAAAGTTTAAATTCCTAGGAGTCAATATCACCACATCTGGAGTATTGTGTGCAGTTTTGGTCTCCTAATTTGAGGAAGGACAATAGACAATAGGTGCAGGAGTAGGTCATTCGGCCCTTCGAGCCAGCACCGCCATACAACGTGATCATGGCTGATCATCCACAATCAGTACCCCGTTCCTGCCTTCTCCTCATATCCCCTGACTCCGCTATCTTTAAAAGCCCCATCTAGCTCTCTCTTGAAAGTATCCAGAGAGCCAGCCTCCACCGCCCTTTGAGGCAGAGAATTCCACAGACTCACAACTCTCTGTGAAAAAAAGTGTTTCTCGTTTCCGTTCTACATGGCTTACCCCTTATTCATGAACTGAGCCCCATGGTTCTGGACTCCCCCAACATGGGGAATATGTTTCCTGCCTTTAGCGTGTCCAAACCCTTAATAATGCTGCACCAGCTGAGTTTCTCCAGCACTTTTGTCTACCTTAATAATCTTATATGTTTCAATAAGATACCCTCTCATCCTTCTAAATTCCAGTATACAGGCCCAGCCGCTCCATTCTCTCAGCATATGACAGTCCTCCGATCCCGGAAATTAAACTTGTAAACCTACGCTGCACTCCCTCAATAGCAAGAATGTCCTTCCTCAAATTAGGGTCCAAAACTGCACACAATACTCCAGGTGTAGTCTCTCTAGTACAACTGCAGAAGGACCTCTTTGCTCCTATACTCAACTCCTCTTGTAATGAAGGCCAACATGCCATTCCCTTTCTTCACTGCCTACTGTACCTGCATGCTTACTTTAATTGCCTGATGAACAAGGACCCCCAGATCCCATTGTACTTCCCCCTTTCCCAACTTGGCACAATTTAGATAATAATCTGCCTTCCTGTTTTGGCTACCAAGTGGATAACCTCACATTTATCCACATTAAACCGCATCTGCCATGCATCTGAATCATTGATGTATATTGCACATAGCTGCGGTCCCAGCACCGAGCCTTGCGGCACCCCACTAGTCACTGCTTGCCATTCTGAAAGGGACCCGTGAATCCCTACTCTTTGTTTCCTGTCTGCCAACCAATTTTCTATCCATGTCAGCACTTTACCCCCAATACCATGTGCCCTCATTTTATACACTAATCTCCTTGGGACCTTATCAAATGCTTTCTGAAAGTCTAGGTATACTACATCCACTGGCTCTCCCTTGTCCATTTTCCTAGTTACATCCTAGGACGTCCTTGCTAGTGAAGCAGTGCAGCGTATGTTCACAAGGATTATCCCCGGGATGGTGGGACTGTCATATGAGGAAAGATCGGAAAGACTGGGCTTGTATTCACTGGAATTTAGAGGGATGACAGGATATCTTATAGAAACATCTAAAATTATAAAAGGACTAGTTGCGTACAGTTTTGGTCTCCAAATCTGAGGAAGGACATTATTGCCATAGAGGGAGTGCAGAGACGGTTCACCAGACTGATTCCTGGGATGTCAGGACTGTCTTATGAAGAAAGACTGGATAGACTTGGTTTATACTCTCTAGAATTTAGAAGATTGAGAGGGGATCTTATAAATTCTTAAGGGGTTGGACAGGCTAGATGCAGGAACATTGTTCCCGATGTTAGGGAAGTCCAGGACAAGGGGTCACAGCTTAAGGATAAAGGGGAAATCCTTTAAAACCGAGATGAGAAGAACTTTTTTCACGCAGAGAGTGGTGAATCTCTGGAACTCTCTGCACAGAGGGTAGTTGAGGCCAGTTCATTGGCTATATTTAAGAGGGAGTTAGATGTGGCCCTTGTGGCTAAGGGGATCAGGGGGTATGGAGAGAAGGCAGGTACGGGATACTGAGTTGGATGATCAGCCATGATCATATTGAATGGCGGTGCAGGCTCGAAGGGCGAAAATGGCCTACTCCTGCACCTAATTTCTATGTTTCTATGTTTCTATGACTAGACAAGCTAGATGCAGGAAAAATAATCCCAATGTTGGGTGAGTCCATCTGCCCACTTACCCAACCTGTCCAAGTCACCCTGCATTCTCATAGCATCCTCCTCACAGTTCACACTGCCACCCAGCTTTGAGTCATCTGCAAATTTGCTAATGTTACTTTGAATCCCTTCATCCAAATCATTAATATATATTGTGAATAGCTACGGTCCCAGCACCGAGCCTGGTAGTGTCCCACTAGTCACTGCCTGCCATTCTGAAAGGGACCCGTTAATCCCTACTCTTTGTTTCCTGTCTGCCAACCACTTCTCTATCCATGTCAGCACTCTACCCCCAATACCATGTGCTCTAATTTTGCCCACTAATCTCCTATGTGGGACCTTATCAAATGCTTTCTGAAAGTCCAGGTACACTACATCCACTGGCTCTCCCTTGTCCATTTTCCTAGTTACATTCTCAAAAAATTCCCGAAGATCAGTCAAGCATGATTTCCCCTTCGTAAACCCATGCTGACTTGGACCTATCCTGTTCCTGCTATCCAAATGTGCCGCTATTTCATCTTTTATTATTGACTCCAGCATCTTCCCCACCACCAATGTCAGGCTAACTGGTCTATAATTCCCTGTGTTCTCTCTGCAAGCCTTCTCAAAGAGTGGGATAACATTAGCTACCCTCCAATCCACAGGAGCTGATCCCGAGTCTATAGAACATTGGAAAATTATCACCAATGCGTCCACGATTTCTAGAGCCACTTCCTTAAGTACCCTGGGATGCAGACCATCAGACCCTGGGGATTAATCAGTCTTCAGTCACATCAGTCCACCCAACTCCATTTCCTGCCTAATGTGGATTTCCTTCAGTTCCTCCGTCACCCCAGATCCTCTGGCCACTAGTACATCAGGAAGATTGTTTGTGTCCTCCTTGATGAAGACGGATCCAAAGTACCTGTTCAACTCATCTGCCATTTCCTTGTTCCCCATAATAAATTAACCCTTTTCAGTTTTCACGGGTCCAACTTTGGCCTTAACTAGTTTTTCCTCTTCTCATACCTAAAGAAGCTTTTACTATCCTCCTTTATATTCTTGGCTAGCTTACCTTCGTACCTCATCTTTTCTCCCCGTATTGCCTTTTTAGTTATCTTCTGCTGTTTTTTAACGTTACCCAATCCTCTTGTTTCCTGTTCGTCTTTGCTATGTTATATTTCTTCTCTTTATTTTAATACTCTCCCTGACCTCTCTTGTCAGCCACGGTCGCCCGTTACTCCCGTTGGAATCTTTCTTCCTCTTTGGAATTAACCGATCCTGCACCTTCTGTATTATTCCCAGAATACCTGCGACTGTTGTTCCACTGTCACTCCTGCTAGGGTATCTTTCCAGTCAACTTGAACCAACTCTTCTCTCATGGCTCCATAGTCCCCTTTGCTCAACTGTAACACGGACACCTCCGATTTACTCTTCTCCCTCTCAAATTGCAGATTAAAATGTATCATATTATATGCAAACAAGTTAGGGCTTTATTCTTTGGCGTGCAGAAGGTTAAGGGGGGACTTGATAGAGGTTTTTTAAATGATGAGAGGGATAGACAGAGTTGACGTGGAAAAGCTTTTCCCACTGAGAGTAGGGAAGATTCAAACAAGGGGACATGACATGAGAATTAAGGGACTGAAGTTTAGGGGTAACATGAGGGGGAACTTCTTTACTCAGAGAGTGGTAGCTGTGTGGAATGAGCTTCCAGTGAAGGTTGTGGAGGCAGGTTCGTTTTTATCATTTAAAAATAAATTGGATAGTTATATGGATGGGAAGGGAATGGAGGGTTATGGTCTGAGCGCAGGTATATGGGACTAGGGGAGATTATGTGTTCGGCACGGACTAGAAGGGTCGAGATGGCCTGTTTCCGTGCTGTAATTGTTATATGGTTATATTATGGCCACTACCTCCTAATGGCTCCTTTACCTCGAGTTCTCTTTATCAAATCCGGTTCATTGCATAACACTAAATCCAGAATTGTCTTCTCTCTGGTAGGCTCCAGTACAAGCTGCTCTAAGAATCCATCACGGAGGCACTCCACAAACTCCCTTTCTTGGGGTCCCGTTCCAACCTGATTCTCCCAGTCCACCTGCATGTTGGAATCTCCCATAAGAACCGTAGCAAAGAACCTTTGCGACATGCCAATTTTAGCTCTTGATTCAACTTGCACCCTATATCCAGGCTACTGTTTGGGGGCCTGTAGATAAGTCCCATTAGGGTCTGCTTACCCTTACAATTTCTCAGTTCTCTCCAATCTGACTACATCTCCTGAGTCTATGTCACCCCTCTCAAGGGACTAAATTTCATTCCTCACTAACAGAGCTCCCCCACCACCCCTGCCCACCTGTCTGTCTTTTCGATAGGACGTATACCCCTGAACATTCAGCCTGATCCTCTTGCAGCCATATGTCTGTAATTCCCACAACATCATACTTGCCAATTTCTAACTGAGCCTCAAGCTCATCCACTTAATTTGTTATACTTTGCGCATTCATGTACAGCACTTTGACTTTGGTATTCATCTCCCCTCTTGCACCGCTCACTATTGGCCGTGACCTTACTCATCCCGTCTCAAACTTTCCTTCCCATTAATTCGGGAGTCTTTTGTAACTTTTCCTGTAGTCACTTCCCCTTTAACTCCATCTTTATACTCCCAATTTGTCGATCCCTCCCCCCCCCCCCCCCAACCTGTCCCTCTAGCTCAGCCCCTCAATTCCTGGTAACATCATCATTAATTTAACCCTGGACTATCTCCAGCTTAATGACATCCTTCCTATAGCAGAGTGACACAATCCGCGAAATGTGACCTCACCAACGTTCTGTGCACCTGTAACATTAAGTCCCGACTTCCATACTCGTAAACTGATCGATGAAGACCAATGGACCAAACACCTTCTTGGCCATACTATCCACCTGTGACTGCACTATAGAGAAACATAGAAACATAGAAATTAGGTGCAGGAGTAGGCCATTTGGCCCTTCCAGCCTGCACTGTCATTCAATATGATCATGGCTGATCGCATAGAGGAACAATGTACTTGCACCCTTATGCCCCTGTCCCACTTAAGAAATCTGAACGGAAACCTCTGGAGACTTTGCGCCCCACCCAAGGTTTCCGTGCAGTTCCCGGAGGTTGCAGGTGGTTGCCGGAGGTTGCAGGTAGTGGAAGCAGGTAGGGAGACTGACAAAAACCTCCGGGAACCACACGGAAACCTTGTGTGGGGAGCAGAGTCTCCAGAGGTTTCCGTTCAGTTTCCTAAGTGGGACAAGGGGCATTAGATTCCTCTGCTCTACAACACTCCACTGGCCCCTACCGTTCACCGTGAAGATCCTGCCCAGGTGTGATTTCCCAAAACACAACACCTTGCATTTATCAGCATTAAACTCCATGAGCCATTCCTCAGCCCACTTGCTGATCAAGACTCTTTTGAAATGGTCAGTCCTGTCCATTTTATTCCATCAAATTTTCTTCCGTGAAGCCAAATTAGTTTAGTTTAGTTTAGCATGGAAACAGGCCCTTCGGCCCATCAAGACCATGCCGACCAGCGATCCCTGCTCATCCTACACACACCAGGGACAATTTACATTTATTTGTAAGATTTGTAGGATTAATTGCCTTCTGTAAATTGTAAACTGTCCCTGGTGCACAGGATGGTATTAGTGTACAGGGGGTCGCTGGTCAGCACAGGCTCGGTGGGCTGAAGGGCCTGTTTCCATGCTGTACCTTTAGAGTCTAAATACAAAATTATTCAAATATCAAAGTATTTATAGGCACAAAAAATTTAGCTAAGCATAAATCTATTTTTTTTCATCTTCTTAAATGCCACAATGGAAAGTAAACCAGGCTTCAAGACTCAACAGTAGGTGGCCCTAACGCCAATAAATGGAATAAATGGAAATAAATCCAGCACAATGCACTTCATATTTGACAGATATCACAGAAGTGACGATGAATAGAGTGCATCAGCTGGGCTTCTCAACATCATACTTATCCTTTGGCAATTTTATTTTCAGTTTAGTGATACAGTGTGGAAACAGGCCCTTCGGCCCACCGTGTCCACACTGACCAGCGATCCCCGCACATTAACTCTATCCTACACACACCAGGGACAATTTACATCGATATCAAACCAATTAACCTACAAACCTGTACATCTTTGGAATGTAGAAGGACACCGAAGATCTCGGAGAAAACACACAAGGTCATGGGGAGAAGGTACAAACTCCGTACAGACAGTACCTGTACTCGGGATTGAACCCGGGTCTCTTGCGCTGTAAGCGCTGTCAGGCAGCAACTCTACCGCTGCGCCACCGTGCCGCAATGAATACAATGGGGTTTTGATTACAATCCGCTGGCAGGGCTATGGTCGTCATTGGTGAGATTTAATCACTTGTATTTGCCATATGTTCGGATTCAAACTAAATCTCTAGCTTCCAGGTCAATGGCCCTATTCACGAGTCAAATAAAAAATCCGACCATGCATCAATGGTCAACCTTATAGAACATATACAGCTCAGGAACGGGTTCTTCAGCCCATTGAGTCTGAGCTGAACATAATGCAAAGATAAACTCATCTCATTATCCTGCACATGATCCATATCCCTCCATCCCCTGCATATACATGTGGCCTTACAAAAGCCTCTTAAATGTCACTGTAGTATCAGTTTCAGTTTAGTTCATTGTCACGTGTACCGAGGTATAGTGAAACGTTTTTGTTGCGTGCTAACCAGTCAGCAGAAATACAACACATGATTACAATCGAGCCATACATCACCAGGGAATAACGTTTAGTGCGAGGTAAACATAGAAAATAGGTGTAGGAGTAGGCCATTCGGCCCTTCGAGCATGCACCGCCATTCAATATGATCATGGCAGATCATCCAAAATCAGTACCCCGCTTTTGCTTTTTGATTTGATTTGATTCCTTATTGTCATTTTCCCCATACACCTTGATTCCTTTAGCCCTTAGAGCTATATCTAACACTCTCTTGAAAACATCCAGTGAATTGGCCTCCACTGCCTTCTGTGGAAGAGAATTCCACAGATTCACAACTCTTGAAAAACTTTTCTCAGGTGAAAAGGGGTAGGCCAACCCCTTATTCTTAAACTGTGACCCCTGGTTCTGGACCAACATCGGGAACATTTTTCCTGCATCTAGCCTGTCCAATCCCTTAAGAATTTTATATGTTTCTATTTTCTTCTCCTTGCATATGGCGTGCACAGCCTAAATGTAGGTCATGGGTGGACCTGTTTGTAAGTTTGTGCCCATTGGGTTAACCATATAACCATATAACAATTACAGCACGGAAACAGGCCATCTCGGCCCACAAGTTCGTGCCGAACAACTTTTTCCCCTTAGTCCCACCTGCCTGCACTCATACCATAACCCTCCATTCCCTTCTCATCCATATGCCTATCCAATTTATTTTTAAATGATACCAATGAACCTGCCTCCACCACTTCCACTGGAAGCTCATTCCACACTGCTACCACTCTCTGAGTAAAGAAATTCCCCCTCATTTACCCCTAAACTTCTGTCCCTTAATTCTGAAGTCATATCCTGTTAATTGCATTAGTCGAAACAGGGCGGACCACGTGAAGGTTGCAATCTTCTACCCCGTATATTTCTATAAGATCCCCTCTCATCCTTCTAAATTCCAGTGTATACAAACCCAGTCAACCCCTTCTTTCAGTCCCGCCATCCCGTGGATTAAGCTGGTGAACCTATGCTGCACTCCCTCAATAGCAAGAATGTCCTTCCTCAAATTAGGAGACCAAAACTGCACACAATACTCCAGGTGCGGTCTCACCAGGGCCCTGTATAACTGCAGTAGGACCTCCTTGCTCCTATACTGAAATCCTCTCGTTATGAAGGCCAACATGCCATTAGGTTTCTCCACTGCCCGCTGTAACTCTCCGTGACTGAAGTGCAAGGGCACCCAGGTCTCGTTCCACCTCCCTTTTTCCTAATCTGACACCATTCAGAACTGCAGATGCTGGTTTAAATCGAAGGTAGACACAAAATGCTGGAGTAACTCAGCGGGTCAGGCTGCATCTCTGGTGGGACGGAATGGGTGACGTTTCGGGTCGAGACCCTTCTTCAGACTAGTGGACAAAAATGTTGTGCCTACCATTCAGATAATAATCTGCCTTCTTGTTCTTGCCACCAAATTTGATAACCTCACATTTATCAACATTATACTGCATCTGCCATGCATCTGCCCACACGCCCAACCTATCCAAGTCACCTTGCAGCCTCAAAGCATCCTCCTCGCAGCTCACACTGCCACCAAGCTTTGTGTCATCTGCAAACTTGGAGATATAACAGCAGCACCGTCCAATCAAGGATAGTCCGAGGGTCAACAACGAGGTAGATAGTAGTTCAGCACTGCTCTCTGGTTGTGGAAGGATGATTCAGCTCTCCACCATGTCTGCCTGTCCCGTCTACCCCAGATAGCATGTTCCAGGCACCCACCACCTTCTGTGTGAAAAACATGTTCCGCACTTCTCTTTAAATCATAAGCCGAGCTGAACCTAACACTAAATAAGGCACAAACTGCTGGGGTAACTCAGCCGGCCCGTCAGCATAGAGTCATACAGCTTGGAAAGAGGCTCTTCAGCCTCAATCAATAATAAGTGCTTTATTTGCTCTTCCAACTGCTTTGTGGTTCTATGTATATATAGGAAGGAACTGCAGATGCAAGTCTACACCAAATATCTTATAGAGATGTACAAAATCATGAGAGGAATAGATCGGGTAGACGCATAATGTCTCTTGCCCAGAGTAGGGGAATTGAGGACCAGAGGACATAGGTTTAAGGTGAAGGGGAAAAGATTTAATAGGAATCTGAGGGGTAACTTTTCATACAGAGGGTGGTGGGTGTATGGAATGAGCTGCCAAAGGGATATGGACCAAACACAGGCAGGTGGGACTAGTGTGGGCAAGTTGGGCCGAAGGGTCTGTTTCCACACTGTATCACCCTGTGACTCTATAGGCACTAAAAGCTGGAGTAACTCAGCAGGTCAGGCAGCATCTCTGGAGAAAAGGGGACAGATGATGTTTCGGGTCGAGACCCTTCTTCAGGCTTTTTCTTCAGAGATGTTGCCTGACCTGTTGAGGGACTCCAGCATGTTGTATCTACTTTGTGGTTCTAGGTGTAAGATAGTCTGATACATAATTAACACTTTTTCAGCCACTGTGAAGTTGCCGGCCTCTAACATCCATTAGCTCAAATAATCACAATGTGTGCACATCGTTCTCCTCAGGAAAATCAGCACCTATTGTGTAAAAGGACCTGCTGCTATGACAACTGTATGCAAATGTCTTTGTCAGATGCTGACACATTTTTTGCATTAACGTTTTAAGTGCATTTTTGTGATTCAGTCGGTGACACAGAATTGAGGTTGATCAAGTGGGATAACTAGAGTTTGAGACAGTCCTTGCTCCAGGTTTGAACACTACAAAGGGTCTCGACCCAAAACATCGCCCATTCCTTCTCTCCAAAGATGCTGCCTGTCCCGCTGAGTTACTCCAGCATTTCGTGTCTACAAAGGAACACAACCTTCCACCCCTCTAAGGTGCTCAATGAAACTAACTTATTTATCGATTTTAGTCTTTCAACTTCAGACTTTAGTGATACAGTGTGGAAACGGGCCCTTTGGCCCACAGTCGGTGCCGACCAGCGATCATCCCGTACACTAGCACTATCCTATACACTAGGGACAATTTACAATTTTACTTATAAGAGTGATCCCAGGAATGAGTGGGTGAACATATGACAAGCGGTTGACAAAACTGGGCCTGTAGTCGCTGGAGTTTAGAAGGATGAGTGGGCACCTCATTGAATCAGCCATGATTGAATGGTGCAGAAGACTTGATGGGCTGAATATCCTAATCCTGCCCTTATCACTTATGACCTTATGACCTATGAACATAGAAACATAGAAACATAGAAAATAGGTGCAGGAGTAGGCTATTCGGCCCTTCGAGCCTGCACCGCCATTCAATATGATCATGGCTGATCATCCAACTCAGTATCCTGTACCTGCCTTCTCTCCATACCCCCTGATCCCTTTAGCCACAAGGGCCACATCTAACTCCCTCTTAAATATAGCCAATGAACTGGCCTCAACTACCTTCTGTGGCAGAGAATTCCAGAGATTCACCACTCTCTGGATGAAAAATGTTTTTCTCATCTCAGTCCTAAAAGATTTCCCCATTATCCTTAAACTGTGACCCCTTGTTCTGGACTTCCCCAAGATCAGGAACAATCTTCCTGCATCTAGCCTGTCCAACCACTTAAGAATTTTGTAAGTTTCTATAAGATCCCCCCTCAATCTTCTAAATTCTAGCGAGTGCAAGCCGAGTCTATCCAGTCTTTCTTCATATGAAAGTCCTGACATCCCAGTCTGGTGAACCTTCTCTGTTCTCCCTCTATGGCAAGGATGCCTTTCCTCAGATTAGGAGACCAAAACTGTACGAAATACTCCAGGTGTGGTCTCACCAAGACCCTGTACAACTGCAATAGAACCTCCCTGCTCCAATACTCAAATCCTTTTGCTATGAATGCTAACATACCATTCACTTTCTTCACTGCCTGCTGCACCTGTATGCCTACTTTCAATGACTGGTGTACCATGACACCCAGGTCTCATTGCATCTCCTCTTTTCCTAATCGGCCACCATTTAGATAATAGTCTACTTTCCTGTTTTTGCCAACAAATTGGATAACCTCACATTTATCCACATTATACTGCATCTGCCATGCATTTGCCCACTCACCCAGCCTATCCAAGTCACCTTGCAGCCTCCTAGCATCCTCCTCACAGCTAACACTGCCCCCCAGCTTTGTGTCATTCGCAAACTTGGAGATGTTGCATTCAATTCCCTCGTCCAAATCATTAATATGAATTGTAAATAGCTGGGGTCCCAGCACTGAGCCTTGCGGTACCCCACTAGTCACTGCATGCCATTCTGAAAAGGACCCGTTTACTCCTACTCTTTGCTTCCTGTCTGCCAGCCAGTTCTCTATCCACATCAATACTGAACCCCCAATACCATGTGCTTTTCATTTGCATACTAATCTCTTATGTGGGACCTTGTCGAAAGCCTTCTGAAAGTCCAGATATAACACATCCACTGGTTCTCCCTTATCCACTCTACTAGTTACATCCTCAAAAAATTCTATAAGATTCGTCAGACATGATTTACCTTTCATAAATCCATGCTGACTTTGTCCAATGATTTTTCCACTTTCCAAATGTGCTGCTATCCCATCTTTAATAACTGACTCTAGCAATTTACCCACTACCGATGTTGTATTTGGAGTGTGAGACGAAACTGGAGCACCCGAAGAAAACCTACATGATCACAAGGACAACCTTGCACTCCATAAAGCTCCATTTAGCTTTTGGTTATAAGCACTAATATTTTTTAATTTAGTTTAGTTTAGAGATACAGCGCGGAATCGGGCCCTTCGGCCCACCGGCTCCGCGCCGACCAGCGATCCCCGCACATTAACACCATCCTCCACCCTCTAGGGACAATTTTTACAGTTACCAAGCCAATTAACCTACAAACCTGTACGTCTTTGGAGTGTGGGAGGAAACCGAAGATCTCGGAGAAAACCCACGTAGGTCATGGAGAGAACGTACAAACTCCATACAGACAGCACCCGTAGTCGGGGTCGAACCCGGGTCTCCGGAGCTGCATTCGCTGTAAGGCAGCAACTCTACCGTTGCTCTACCTTGAACCCCTTACATCAGTTACGTCAGTTATGTGATCTCTAGATTTAAGAATTTTCACAAAATGCTGTTGCAACTCACCGGAACAGCCAGCATTTCTGAAACATCACCAATTCCTACTCTCCAGAGATGCTGCCTGCCCTGCTGAGTTACTCCAGCATTTTGTGTCTAACTTTGATTGAAACTGGCATCTGCAGTTCTACACATTGAGAATTTTCACCCCTGGGTTCAAATCCCTTTTATGGCCTCCAGCCTTTTCGTTCTCTGCAACCTTCTCAAGCCCTCAAACACTTTTTTTAGATATCTGCCATTTAAATGCACAGACGTCATGAATGATTGTCGAGATGACTCAGATCCAGGAGTAGAAGACTGCTCAGGATTTTAGAGATACATGAAGTTCCAGGGATAGGGTGTGTAGTTTCCAAAGGCTCTTCTCTCTATTGCTGTTCAGTAAAGCACATCCACACGACCAATGGTTTAATGGTGCAATGCTACTTAATTGTCATGTTCATAAGTTCATAAGTTCTAGGAGCGGAATTAGGCCATTCAGCCCATCAAGTCCACTCTGCCATTCAATCATGGCTGATCTGACTTTCCCTCTTGACACCATTCTCCTGCCTTCTCCCTATAACCCCTGACACCCGAACGAATCAAGAATCTATCAAACTTTGTCTCACAAATACCCAATGACTTAGAAACAAAGAAACATATAGAGAAATAGGTGCAGGAGTAGGCCATTCGGCCCTTCGAGCCAGCACAGCCATTCAATATGATCATGGCTGATCATCCTAAATCAGTATCCCATTCCTGCTTTCTCCCCATATCCCTTGATTCCGTTAGCCCGAAGAGCTATAACTAACTCTCTCTTGAAAACGTTCAGTGAATCGGCCTCCTGAGGCAGAGAATTCCACAGATTCATAACTCTCTGGGTGAAGAAGAGTTTCACCTCCACAGCCGGCTGTGGAGGTGATGGATTCCACAATGGATTCCACAGATTCACCACCCTCTGAACTCATCTCCTTTCTAGAGATACATCTGTGATACACATGGGCTAAGGCACAGTGAACTTTCCTTTACATAGAACGCAAAACAGTACAGCACAAGAAAAGGCCTTTTGGCCCACATCGTCCGTGCCGAAAACATGACGCCATGATCATCTCTTATTTACCTGCGTATAATCCATATTCCTCCATTCCCTGCATATCCATCGCCCATCCAAAAGCGTCTTAAATGCCACCATCATACCCGCCTCAACCACCAACCCTGGCAGGGCATTCCAAGAATCCACCACCCTCTATATTCAATGTTCTATGCCTTTTTTTTTGCATAGAATAGACAATAGACAATAGGTGCAGGAGTAGGCCATACAGCTCTTCGAGCCAGCACCGCCATTCAATGTGATCATGGCTGATCATCCCCAATCAGTTCCCCGTTCCTGCCTTCTCCCCATATCCCCTGACTCCGCTATCTTTAAGAGCCCTATCTAGCTCTCTCTTGAAACTATCCAGAGAACCAGCCGCATCACCCTCCGAGGCAGAGAATTCCACAGACTCCAACTCTCTGTGTGAAAAAGTGTTTCCTCGTCTCCGTTCTAAATGGCTTACCCCTTATTCTTAAACTGTGGCCCTAGTTCTGGACTCCCCCAACATCGGGAACATGTTTCCTGCCTCTAGTGTGTCCAAACCCTTAATAATCTTATATGTTTCAATGAGAACTCCTCTCATCCTTCTAAATTCCAGAGGGTACAAGCCCAACCGCTCCATTCTCTCATCATATGACTGTCCCGCCATCCCGGGAATTAACCTTGTAAACCTATGCTGCACTCCCTCGATCGCAAAAATGTCCTTCTTCATACAATTCAGTAAAGACAGTCATACTTAAGGACTAGAGTTTAAGAATAGTAGATTACTCTTGAGTACACAAATGTCAACATGTTTCTGGTGCCTTGTACCCTCCATGTTTTAACAGTTCTTAAAACCTGGCCTTTAAACTTGGCCTTAAAGGCCCATTATTCTGGCAGTGGCACTGTGCCAAATAATCTATCAAACTTCTACCTCATAACATGTTACAATACTAAATCCAAGCCTAAATGTTGCAGGAAGGATGTGCTGGCTCTGGAGAGGGCCCAGAGGTTTACAAGAATGATCCCAGGAATGAGTAGGTTAACCTACAGTATGATGAGCGTTTGTCAGCACTGGGCCTGTACTCGCTGGAGTTTAGAAGGATGAGGGGACACCTCATTGAAACGTACAGAATTGTGAAAGGCTTGGATAGAGTGGATGTGGAGAGGCTGTCTCCACTGGAGGGAGAGTCTAGGACTAGAGGTCAGAGCCTCAGAATTAAAGGACGTTATTTTAAGAAGGAGATGAGGCGAAATTTCTTTAGTCAGAGGGTGGTGAATCTGTGGAATTCTTTGTCACAGGAGGATGTGGAGGCTGTCAGTGGATATTTTTAATGCAGTGATAGATAGATTCTTGATTAGTGCAGGTGTCAGAGGTTATGGGGAGAAGGCAGGAGAATGGGGTTTGGAGGGAGAGATAGATCAGCCATGATTTAACTTAACAGTTTGTCTTACAGTCTTAACTTGGCCTTAAAGGCCCATTATTCTGTAAGTGGCTCTGTGCCAAATACTCTTATCAAACTTCTACAGTGGAGAGCACACTGCATGTTTGCATCGCATCATGGCGGGGGAGAAGGGATATTGTGCTCTTCACCAAACATCCTTCATTAATGATCAACATCCAACTTGTCAGCCGAGGTTGATGTATCCAAAGTCATGGTACACATCCTTGTTAATGGTGTACATGCAGTATATAATATGCTGTTAATGGTGTACATGCAGTATATAATATGCTATTAATGGTGTACATGCAGTATATAATATGCTGTTAATGGTGTACATGCAGTATATAATATGCTGTTAATGGTGTACATGCAGTATATAATATGCTGTTTTCCCCCCAAATGGTGACTACGATCTGCAAATATTCATTTTCTTTAACTAATTTGCTATTTTGCAAATGTTACTATTTTACTAATTTAATGTCTGCGTACATTAGGCTGGCGTAGCTGCAGATTAGCTGCCTTACAGCGCCAGAGACCCGGGCTCGATCCTGACTACGGGTGCCGTCTGTTTAGATTTTGTAGCTTCTACCCATGACCGCGTGGGTCATCCCTGGGTGCATCACTTTCCTCCCACACGTCAAAGACATACAGATTTGTAGAATTAATGAGCTTCTGTAAATTGTAAACTGTCCCTGATGCGCAGGATGGTATTAGTGTGCCGGGATCGCTGGTCAGCACAGACTCGGTGGGCTGAAGGGCCTGTTTCCGTGCTGTATCTCTTTTAGACTCTAAATACAAAATGTATACAAATATCAAAGTATTTATAGATACGAAAAATTTAGCTAAGCATAAATCTATTTTTTTTCATCTTCTTAAATGCCACAATGGAAAGTAAACCAGGCTTCAAGACTCAACAGTAGGTGGCCCTAACGCCAATAAATGGAATTCATGGAAATAAATACAGCACAATGCACTTCATATTTGACAGATCTCACAGAAGTGACGATGAATAGAGTGCATCAGCTGGGCTTCTCAACATCAACGGTAACCGCCAATACTTATCCTTTGGCAATTTTTTTTCAGTTTATAGATACAGCGTGGACACAGGCCCTTTGGCCCACCGAGTCCACACCGACCAGCGATGTCCGCACATTAACTCTATCCTACACACACTCGATTTACATTTATACCAAGCCAATTAACCTACAAACCTGTACATCTCTGGAATGTGGGAGGAAACCGAAGATCTCAGAGAAAACCCACGCAGATCACAGGGAGAACGTACAAACTCCGTACAGACAGCGCCCGTAGTCAGGATCGAACCCGGGTGTCTGGCGCTGTAAGACAGCAACTCTGGCCGTGCCGCTCCAGTAATTTACAACTTTACAGTATTCACTACACATTGCTGACCCAATTACAGCAACTTCTAATTTAAGCTTTTCTTAACATTGCTCACAAAATGTTTCATTGCCACCTTCAAAGGTCTGGGAGGAGGTAGGGGGGTTGTTGGTGGTGGGGGGAGGAAGATTTTATAAGAACCTGAAAGATAACTTTTTTTTTAACATAAAGGGTGGTGGGTGTATGGAATGAACTGTTAGAGGAGGTAGTTGAGACAGTACTATCGCAACGTTTAAGAAAGATTTAGACAGGTATGTGGATAGGACAGGTTGAGAGGGATATGGGCAGGTGGGACTAATGTAGCTAGGGCTTGTTGGTCGGTGTGGGCAAGTTGGGCCAAAGGGCCTGTTTCCATGCTGTATGACTCTATGACTAACTTGCAATAAGGTTCTGGAGTCGGAGACTGTGTGAATCTTTTGAATGTAAAGTTCTCCTTGTCTAGAAGTTAATTCTGGTCTTCTCCTCCCTCCCATCAGGCAAAAGGTATAGAAATGTGAAAACGCACACCTCCAGATTCAAGGGCAGTTTCTTCCCAGCTACTGTATTATCAAGCAACTTTGAATCATCCGGCTACAACCAGAGAGCAGTGCTGAACTACTATCTACCTCATTGATGACCCTCGGACTATCCTTGATCGGACTTTGCTGACTTTACCTTGCACTAAACGTTATTCCCTTATCATGTATCTGTACACTGTAAGTGGCTCGATTGTAATCATGTTTTATCTTTCCGCTGACTGGTTAGCACGCAACAACAGCTTTTCACTGTACCTCGGTACACGCGACAATAAACTAAACTAAAACTGAAATTGGTCTTTAGCATTTAACTTAATGAGTCGTCAAGAGTCAAAAGTGTTTTATTGATTTATATTCCAAATGGAACAATGGAAGTCTTACTTGCAGCAGCAATACGACAGTATTTATGCAATGCACTCTGTATCCAAAATAAGGCGTGAATAAAAACTAGACGGTTGGCTTGGACTTCACAAGATCACGTTATTGGAGTACAATTAAGTAATTTGGCTCATCCAGTCTACTCCGCCATTCAATTATAGCTGATCTCTGCCTCATAATCCCATTTTCCTGCCTTCTCCCCGTAACCCTTGCCACCCATTCTAATCAAGAAGGCCATAGCCTCAGAATAAAATGATGTACCTTTAGACATCATATGAAGAGGAATTTCTGTAGCGAGTGGGGTGACTCTGTAGAATTCATTGCCACAGTCGGCTGTGGTGACCAGGCCAATCGTTTTATTAAAGGCGTAGATTGACAGATTCTTGATTAGTATTGGTGGGATAATGGGGCATCGGCAGGAGAATGGGGTTGGGAGTGAAAGATAGATCAGCCATGATTGAATGGTGGAGTAGACAGACGATGGGCCAAATGGCCTAATTCTGCTCCTAGAACTTATGAACATGAAGTGGAATAACATTTTGTTCAAGATAAAGTCCAGCAAAGTCTGATAAAAGATAGTCCAGAGGTCTACAATGAGGCAGATAGAAGGTCAGGACCACTCTCTTGTTGGTGATAGGATGATGGCTGCTGGGAAGAAACTGTCCTTGAATCTGGAGGTATGCATTTCACACTTCTGTACCTTTACCCTGATGGGAGAGGGGAGAAGAGGGAGTGACCGGGGTGAGATTGGCCCTTGATTATGCTAGTAGCCTGTTTTGTTAAGTTATTGAAGTAATAATAATAATAATAATACATTTTATTTGCGGGCGCCTTTCAAAGTCTCAAGGACACCTTACAGAAATTAATAAGAGTGAAAAAACATATAATCGGAGTAAAATAAATAATAAGGACATCACCAATACACAAATTAAAGACAGAAATCGCTCCAGACAAAAAATCAAAAACACAATGTGAAGAGGGAGCAGCGGCAGCTAAAGCGTGCCAGCATACACTCTCCCTTCCGACAGCCATCTTGGACACAGACTAACATATTAACTTACAGACAAAAAAATCTTCCCCCCACAATGGTTACCACTGTGGGGGAAGGCACAATGTCCAGTCCCCATCCCCAGTTCTCCCAAAGTCAGGCCTATAGAGGCCACCGCTATTGCCTTTACGGAGGCCCGATGTTCCTGGTCGTTCTGGCCGGGTGGTGTTGCCCCGGCGTCGGGAGAGTCCTCTCAGCGGCTGGGCCACCTGGAACGGCCACTTCCTAGCTGGGAACCGCGGCTTCCGAAGTAATGCCTCATTCAATCTTAGCTGATCTATCTTAACCTCTCAACCCCAGTCTGCTGCCTCCACAGCCGTCTGTGGCAATGAATTCCACCATTTCACCACCCTCTGACGAACGGATGGTGAATCTGTGGAACTTGTTGACAGAGACAGCAGTAGACACCAAGTCATGAGGTATTTTAGAACGATTGATGGGCTGTTAATTGGTAAGAGCACCAAAGACCATGGGGAGAAGGCAGGAGAATGGGGTTGACAGGAAAAGATAGATCAGCCCTGATTGAATAGTGGAGCATACCCAATGGGCCAAATGGCCTCATTCTGCTGGTCTTACATAGAAAGGAGCAGAGTAACCAACATGATTAAGCAACAGGCCAGATATGAGTTTGATTCCCATGAGTTTAATTACTATTTACAAATCGGAGGTGGACATTAAGGAAGAACTGCATATGCTGGGAACATTTCTAAGAAAGAACTGCAGATGCTGGAAATTTTTTTCAGAAAGAACTGCTGATGCTGGAAAAATGTCTTAAACATTTACAAATCGGAGGTTTCTCTCAGGATAATTGAGTGATTTTGCTTCTGTGAGGCCACTGAGAGATTGGGGAAAATCTCTCACCAGTATCTTGTGATTTGTAACTCACAGTCTGCCTCACATATTGGAGGCAATCAAGGCATTAAATTCATTGTAACCTTCCCACCAAATAGCCTGGATTGGGGGGCTTCAGCTGGAAGGAGAGCTTGGATAAACTTGGAAGATCGACACAAAATGCCGGAGGAACTCAGCGGGACAGGCAGCATTTTTTGGAGAGAAGGAATGGGTGACGTTTCGGATCGAGACCCTTCAGTTTAATTTAGTCTATTGTCACGTGTACCGAGGTTCAGTGAAAAACTTTTGGTGCGAGCTAACCAGTCAGCGGAAAGACAATGCATGACTACAATCGAGCCATCCACAGTGTACACCCTCGCGTACACACTTACACCTTCACGTATACTCTTGCGTACACCCTAACACCCTCGCATACACCCTCACGTATACCCTTACACCCACGCAGTACACCCTTACACGCTCACATACACCCTTACACCCTCACGTACACCCTTACACGCTCACGTACACCCTTACACGCTCGCATACACCCTTACACGCTCACGTACACCCTTACACGCTCACATACACCCTTACACGCTCACATATCCGGTAGGCGGCGCGGCTCTGGCCAGCAGCGGCCTCTGCAGCCTGTCCGCGTTTTTGTTATTTTTTGTCTGTGTTTCTGTGTAGTTTTTGTTATTTTATGTTGGGGTGTGTGTGTGGGGGGGTGGGGGTGGGGAAACTTTTTGAATCTCTCCCTGCACTGGAGACCCGACCTTTTCTCGTCGGGTCTCAGGTGTCGTTGAGGCCACAACGAGGAGCGGCCTCCAACGGGAAGAAGCCGGGGACTCTGGTGCCGACCCCGGTGTTGCGGGGTCGAAGAGCTCCTGGAGCGGGGCCTACACCATTGCCCCGCGCGGCTGGAACGGCCGCGGGACTTTGCGAGCACACACCGGGGGCTCCAACATCAAAACCCGGTGTGTGACCTCGCACCACCCGGCGTGGCTTAAATGGCCGCGGGACAATCGCCATCGCCAGCCGGGGGCTTTGACTTTGACTGTGACATCGGGGGTGGGGAGAGTGCAGTGGAGAGATAAGTTTTTTTGGCCTTCCATCACAGTTATGTGATGGATGTTTATGTTAAATGTAATTATGTTGTGTCTGGGGTCTATTTGTGTGTAATGTATGGCTGCAGAAACGGCATTTCGTTTGGACCCCCAGGGGTCCAAATGACAATTAAATTGACTCTTGACTCTCTTGACTCTCTTGACTCTCTTGACATACACCCTTACACGCTCACATACACCCTTACACCCTCGCAGTACACCTTTACACGCTCACGTACACCCTTACACGCTCGCATACACCCTTACACCCTCACATACACCCTTACACGCTCACATACACCCTTACACGCTTACGTACACCCTTACACCCTCACATACACCCTTACACCCTCACATACACCCTTACACGCTCACATACACCCTTACACGCTCACATACACCCTTACACGCTCACATACACCCTTACACGCTCACATACACCCTTACAGCCTCACAAACACCCTTACACGCTCACGTACACCCTCGCGTATAACCTTACACGCTCATGTACACCCTTACACGCTTACATACACCCTTACACCCTCACATACACCCTTACACCCTCACGCACACCATTCCTCAAACTTGGGATTGTTTTCTCTGGAATGTCCGATGTTGAGGGGAGACTTGATAGCTGTATATAAAATCATGAGGGGCATATAGATGGGGTAGACAGCCAGAACCTTATTGCCCAGGGTGGAAATAGCCAACACTAGAGGGCGAAGCTATAAGGTGAGAGGGGGAAAGTTTAATGGAGATGTGCGGGGCATGTTTTTTTTACACAGAGAGTGGTGGGGGCTTGGAACGCATTGCCAGGGGTGGTGATGGAGGCAGATACGATAGTGGCGCTGACGAGGCTTTTTGTTAGGCACATGGAAATGTAGAAAATAGAGGGATATAGGAGCATGTCCAGGACAATGAGATAAGTTTAACATGGCATCATGTTTGTCGCAAACATTGTGGGCTGAAGAACCCGTTCCTATGCTGTACTATGTGCAGGTGATAGACTTCTAACCGACATCCACTATAAACCCACTGACTCCCATGGCTATCTAGACTACTCTTCTTCCCACCCTGCTTCCTGTAAGGATTCCATCCCCTACTCCCAATTTCTCTGTCTACGCCGCATCTGCTCCCAGGATGAGGTGTTCCACACCAGGGCATCTGAAATGTCCTCATTCTTCAGGGAACGGGGGTTCCCCTCCTCCACCATAGATGAGGCTCGCACCAGGGTCTCTTCCATACCCCGCAACACTGCTCTCTCTCCCCATCCCCGCACTCGCAACAAGGGCAGAGTCCCCCTAGTCCTCACTTTTCACCCCACCAGCCGTCACATACAACAAGTAATCCTCCATCAGTTTCGCCACCTCCAACGTGACCCCACCACTCGCCACATCTTCCCATCTCCCCCCATGTCTGCCTTCCGCAAAGACCGCTCCCTCCGCAACTCCCTTGTCAATTCTTCCCTTCCCTCCCGCACCACCCCCTACCTGGGCACTTTACCTTGCAACCGCAAGAGATGCTACACTTGGCACTTTACCTCCCCCCTCGACTCCATTCAAGGACCCAAGCAGTCGTTCCAGGTGTGACAGAGGTTCACCTGCATCTCCTCCAACCTCATCTATTGCATCCGTTGTCAGCTGATCTACATCGGTGAAACCAAGCGTAGGCTTGGCGATCGTTTCGCCCGAACACCTCCACTCAGTCCGCGTTAACCAATCTGATCTCCCGGTGGCTCAGCACTTCAACTCTCCCTCCCATTTCGAATCCGACCTCTATGTCCTGGACCTCCTCCAGGCCAGAGTGAGCACCACTGGAAATTGGAGGAGCAGCACCTCATATTCTGCTTGGGCAGTCTGCACCCTAGCGGCATAAACATTGAATTCTCCAATTCTCCTCCCCTTCTCAGCTCTCCCTCAACCCTCAGGCTCCTCCACTTCCTTTTTCTTTTCTTCTCCCCCCCCCCCCCCTCCCACCCTACATCAGTCTGAAGAAGGGTTTCGGCCCAAAACGTTGCCTATTTCCTTCGCTCCATAGATGCTGCTGCACCCGTTGAGTTTCTCTAGCACTTTTGTCTACCTATGCTGTACTGTTCTATGTTCAAAGTTAAATTCTGAACCACAATATTAATTTGGCTCTATAGCTTCACAGCACCCAGCAAACCGACAAAGTACTATCCTCAGCACAATTCTCCAACAATTCAGCAATCTCTGAAGAAAATCCATATGAGGGAGTCACTGCAATGTTGTGAACAGTGGCACGATGGCACTGTGGTAGTTTTGCTGCCTTACGGCTCTCGAGACCTGGGTTCAATCCTGACTATGGGTGCTGTCTGTTCGGAGTTTGCATGTTCTCCCTGTGGCTTTTCCCCCGGGTGCTGTGGTTTCCTCTCACACTCCAATAAAGAATAGGTTTGTGGGTTAATCTGTCTTTGGTAATTGTAAATTGTCCCTAGCGTATGTGGGATGGTGTTAGTGTGCGGGAATCGCTGGTCGGTGCGGACTTGGTGTGCTGAAAGGGCTCTTTCCGCTCTGCATCCCTAAACTACAAAAAATAGCCAAAGTTAAGTATTGTGAGTTACAGTTGATGTTGAGAAACCCACCTGATGCACTTTATTCCATGTGCGGACGTGGCGCCGACAGACAAGAAGCCGAAGCAAAGAAGTCAAAGCCAAAGAATGGAATGGAAACGAGGCCGAAACGCCAATAAACCGAAAGAGTCCGAAGACGAAACGCCCACTAACTGAAAGGATGGGACACCTAAAAGCCAATGAACCAAAAAGCTGCATCGCCTAAAAGCAAACTTACAGAATGGCCGCTCCGTCGAAATGTCACGTACCCGAAAGGCGGCGTCGCCTACACGCCAACGAACCGACTGCCGCTCAACAGAAATGTCCAATAACGGACTTGACGTTGCCGGGGTGTGGGACTTGTCAGCGATTGGTCCAGACCCCCGCATCCATCACATCACTGTGAAGGGATGAACATTGTCCCACACCTCCGCTCCACCCGACCCACAGCCCGCGGAAGGTGGCCATGGGAGAGTGGGGGCTGTCCCGAGGGATGCACACCTTCGGGACAGCGGAGGTGTGGGACAATGTTCATCCCTTCACTGTGATGTGATGGACGGAGGGGTCTGGACCAATCGCTGACAAGTCCATCCCCCGGCAATGTCATGTCCGTTATTGGACGTTTCTGTTGAGCGGCAGTCGGTCCTATGGCCTGTAGGCGACGCCGCCTTTCGGGTAGGTGGTGTTTCGACGGAGCGGCCATTCGGTAAGTTTGCTTTTAGGCGACGCTGCTTTTCAGTTTGTTGTCTTTTAGGCGTCTCGCCCTTTCGGTTAGTTTGCATTTAGGCGTCCCATCCTTTCGGTTAGTAGGCATTTCGTCTTCATACTCTTTCGGTTTATTGACATTTCGGCCTCGTTTCCATTCAGTTCTTTGGCTTCGATTTCTTTGCTTCGGCTTCTCGTCTGTCGGCGTCACGTCCGGGTACCCTTTATTCATCATCACTTCTGTGAGATCTGCCATATATGAAGTGCATTGAATAAATTGTTTATTTAGTTTATTGCAGTCAGGGACATCTACTGTTAATTTCTGAAGCTTGGGTTACTTTCCATTATGGCAGTTGAGAAGATTAAAAAAATAGATTTATGCTTAGCTAAATGCTGTTTTTGCTGTATATGGATAGGTTCTGTAAATACTTGTAGACTAGATTGTATAATATTGTAGTTAGACTTTAGGCTTTAGAGAAACATCATGGAAACGGACCCTTCGAACCACTGACCAGCGATCCCCATACACTAGCACTATCCAGCGCATTAGGGACAATTTACAATTTACATAAGCGTGCACGTCAGAGTTGCCAACTCACGCGCATTGAGCGTGAGACTCACGCATTTCGCCCAATTCTCACGCTCTCACGCTGATCACAAAATTTCTCACATTCTGTCTTGAGAAATTCTATGTTCAACGAGAATTTAAAAGCTAAAATCAACTGCATGGGCCGCGGGTGTTGGAGAACCGGGGCGGAGGGAGGAATGGAAGCAGAAGCACCGGCGGGGGGAAGATGCGGACGTGGAACCAGGGCTGGCGAGTGTTTGCTGGGCTGGCAAGTCGCTCGCTGCTGCTCCGGCCCTGGAGCAGCCTCAGGGCAAGAGTCCTGGGCCGTCGGAGGCGTCAGAAGCATTGTGCCGCTGCCGTGAGAGTCTCTGTGCAGAATTCGCTCTGGTGACCGGCACTGACCAGGCTACAGCTCGGTGCATCCTGGAGGACAACTAGTGGCTGCTGGAAGTAGGTGCCAAGCATTGGGTAGAAGCTGTGGAAGATAGTGGCCTTCAAATGAGGGTGGTTGGAAAAAGCATCCTGCTTGCCTGCTAGATTTTCACTTACTGTTACTGCGGGAAAAATGTTCGCGATGTTGAGGGAGTTCAGAACTAGGGGTCACGGTTTAACATTAAGAGGTAGGCCAGTTAGGATTGAGATGAGGACTAACTTTCTTCACCCAGAGAGTTGTGAATCTGTGAAATTCTCTGCCACGTATGGTAGTGGAGGTCAAATCACTGGATGTTTTCAAGTTACATTTTGCTCATGGGGCTAGCAAAATCAAGGGATATGGGGTAAAAACAGGAAAGAGGTACTAAATTTAGATGAACAGCCATGATCATTAGAAGAATTACCTTTATTGTCATTCAGATCTTACGGTCTGAATGTAATTTCATGCCTGCAGTCATACATACAATAATACAATAATAAACAACAATAAACACAAATTAACATCCACCACAGTGAGTCCTCCAAACACCTCCTCACTGTGGTGGAGGCAAGAATCTTAGGGCTGCAGTCTCTCCCCTTCTCTTCTCCCTCTGCGCTGAGGCGATTCCCCACCGGGCGATGGTACAAACAGTCCTGTGGCTGACCGAACCCCGCAAACGGGCCGGCTCAAACACCACGGCCCGGGGTGGTCGAAGCTGCCGCCCTCCAGTCCAGCGGACGCAGCCGCTGGCCCGCAGCTGAACCCCGGCCTTAGGTCACCGCCGCAAGAACGCCGTCCCAGCCACCGGAGCACCGTTCGAGCCCCTAGCCGGATCGCCCTCACGTGAGTGCCGTTCATCCCTCAAGCTGGGCAGCTCCGACGGGAGCGCCGTTCCACCTCGGGCTGGGCCGCCCCGATGGGAGCGCCACAGCCCCTCACGGGAGAGTCTCAGCCCCTCGCCAGGCTGCCCTCACGGGAGCATCTCAGCCCCTCGCCAGGCTGCCCTCATGGGAGCGTCACAGCCCCTCATGGGAGCGCCGTTCCTGCCCCGAGCCGGACCGCCCTCACGGGAGCGAGCCCAGGGCAAGTTCTGACAGGCTCGCTCCCGTAAGGGAGAGACAGCAAGCCCCGTTTCAACCCCCCCCCCCCCCCCCACATAAACACAACCTAAAAACCAAAATCTTAACTACACAAAACAAAAAAAAACAACACAAAAAAGTAAAAACAAACGGACTGCAGGCGAGCCGCTGCTTCCAGGGCAGCGCCACCACTTCCATTGTCCGTGATGTCTGGATCCCATTGCTCAGCGCTTCGTGTTTCGGAGTTTGCTAATGTTATTGATTTGCACTTAGACTGATTTGTAATTAGTTGCCAAAACCTTCATTTATTAATCCGGAATATCCAGAGGGATGGGATAAGTGTAATATTAAAATGACATGCAAGGTGTTAAGCTGCCTGTCACAACTTATAGCCCCGATAACCCATTATTTCCTTCAGTTAAATATTGTGAAGGTGGCACTATTGTCATTTGCCACTCAACTATTATGTTTGTTTACCTCACTGACTATTTCTAACTACCCCCCAAATTCCTTTGACAGGTTGAATAGAAATATCCCCAATCTCGTTGTTTTATTAATTGAACACGTAGATGAACATCCTCAAGGAATGTAATCGGATAGAAACTGATTCAGATGTGATGTTTAAGAGCTTGTTCAAAGAAGGGGCATATTTTAAAGGAGTGACAGAGATGCTTGCAGGAGAATGTGTGAGGAGGTTATTATTTATCTTTTGTTTTAGCTTAAACCAGGACATCTAAAGAATCAAGGTTTAATATAGTAATAATGCTGATACTGACTCCAACCAACCACGTAATGAATATCATCCATTCCGTAGGATTTATTTTTCTGATGCCATTTAAACTTCACTTGGATTTCAATCACTTCAATGTAAAAGTAATTGGGAATGGGGAGCACTGGAACAAAAAATTGCCATCGGTACATATTAACTATAAATAATAATGTATGCATGTTGGTCGGTGCAATCAAAACAAAGTTATTTTTATCTTTATCATGTGTTATGAATACCACAGAAAATATTATGTACTCTCAAGATCACATTAAATAGAATATTATTGCTTAAATATATAGTTATTGGACTTTGCATTTCGAAAAACTCCCAGCTGAGCGGACGACAGCAAAATACTGAAAATATTGGGGGTGAAAATTACTTCAGGACAGTTTGTTAGGAAAATGAAGGAAATGGTAACAGATTACTTATACAGCTGAGTGAGTATAATATTATGGATGAGAAATTGTGTTCAACCAACTGATGACTTCTTTGACAAAGTAACTAGCATGTTCAATAACAAAGAAGCCAATGGATGTAGCAAATTTGGTCTGTGAAGTGCCCCATAAAAGATTACCGCATTAGATAACCACCTGTGGACTTGAACGTAATGGGTTTGTCCAGGGGGTCAGATACGGGACTTTATGTGCGGGCCAGATATATTATCAGTGCAGAGGGGCTAGGAGCAAGGCCAAGTGTGCATCCAGAGTCAAGGTCTGGAACAGTACTAGGTGTGCAGTCAAAGCTGGGACAATGGGAGTGTTCAGCACTGGGAACCTAAGCAGGTAAGCAGCTATGATCAGGGTAGAATAGGGGCCCAGGTGTAAGGCTGAACTCAGGGTCAGGAATGAGAGAAGGTATGCAACTGGAGTCAGGGCCAGGAGTAGTACCAGGTGTGCAGTGAGACGCAGGTTGGTCAACAGGGGCCAAGTGTTTGATTATAATCTGATTTTCATACATGAATACACTAAGATCATTCATGTGTTGCACCTGTTGATCAGAGCCTGGCTCTACTGTGGAAAGTAATTAGGAATGTAATTTAGCCTAACCTTATTCATAGCTAATCCAATTTAAAGCATAAATATTGCATTCAAGTGTAAGTTAAAATATTTGCTACAGTATGCACCAGATTGCACAATTTCAAGTGGCATTTCAAAACGGCATTTCGTTTGGACCTCCAGGGGTCCAAATGACAAAATAAATTGATTCTGATTCTGATTCTGATTGCACAATTTCAAGCTGAAAAAAAATGCAACCCCCCCCCCCCCCCCCCCCCCCTCCATTGGCAGTGGAGGCCAATTCACTGGATGCATATGAGAGAGTTAGATATTGCTCTTGGGGCTAACGGAATCACGGGATATTGGGAGAAAGCAGGAATGGTGTACTGATTTTAGATGATCAGCCATGATCATATCGAATAGCCGTGCTGGCTCCAAGGGCTGAATGGCCTACTCCTGCACCTATTATCTTTGTTTCTATGATGTGAAGAAACCATGTATGCACGTCAGGGAAACAAGAATGATGGGATATGAGTTACTGCTAAGGTCAGGCCACTTGGGAGGAATATAAATAGACAGTAAACAACTGTAATTCATGGCCTCAAAAGACTATTGATGTTGGGAGCCAAAGAAGCTTTCAAGATTTTAGATCAATAGACTTTCATTAGCCAAGGATCTCAATGGAATTGGAATAAAAGATGTGACAGCAAGGGTTTTGACTGGACTACTCTTGCTCCTGTACGCTGGCCCTTTAATAGAGAAGGAAGAATAAATTTCACTGGCCTTTGAGAACATTAGAATTTCAATGTTTCTGAGACAGAGTATTGAATTGACCTTATGTCAACTATTATAATGCACTGATGGCCTAAGGTGGAGGTGCAGAACACTCTGAAGGAGCTCTAGAGACACCTTTATCTGTGTTATAAAGGGCTTTCTATCATTGCTCTTTTAAGGTAATTGCTGCCCTGTAATATTATACATGTACACTCAGGAAATTTATTAGCTTTTAAAGCAAAGAAGCCTTGGTTTTGAGATGCACCGTGGCAAACCATTCCTGTAGCTCTCAGTGTAAAAGTTGTTCTACTTGATCTGCCTCTTCAAGCGGTGTAGCTCTCCCGACAGACACCAGCTTACATGAAAAGGAGAGAAAATGTCGGGATCACTCAGGTGGCGCAGCGGTAGACTTTAGTTCAGTTTAGTTTAGAGATACAGGGTGGAAACAGGCCCTTTCGGCCCGCTGGGTCCGCGCCGACTAACGATCCCGGCACATTAACACCATCCTACACCCACCAGGGACAATGTTCATATTTACACCAAGCCAATTAACCTACAAACCTGTACATCTGTGGAGTGTGGGAGGAAACTGAAGATCTCTGAGAAAACCAACGCAGGTCACGGGGAGAACGTACAAACGCCGTACAGACAGCATCTGTAGTCAGGATCAAACCCGGGTCTCCGGCGCTGAATTCGCTGTAACTCTACCGCTGCGCCACCGTGCCGTCCTAAAGTTGCTGCCTTACAGCGGCAGGGACACAGGTTCGATCCTGACTACGGCCGCTGTGGGCACGGAGTTTGAACGTTCTCCCCGTGACTGCATGGATGTTCTCCAGGTCATGGAGCCATAGAGTGATACATTGCGGAAGCAGGCCCTTCGGCCCAACTTGCCCACACCGGACAACATGTCCCAGCTACACCAAGTCAAGTCAAGTCAAGTCAAGTCAAGTTTATTTGTCACATACACATAAGAGATGTGCAGTGAAATGAAAGTGGCAATGCTCGCGGACTTTTGTGCAAAAGACAAACAACAAAACAACCAAACAAATTATAAACACAATCATAACACACATATTCTTTTACATAATAAATAATAGAAGGAAAAACGTTCTGTAGAGTTAGTCCCTGGTGAGAAAGGCGTTTACAGTCCGAATTGCCTCTGGGAAGAAACTCCTTCTCAACCTCTCCGTTCTCACTGCATGGCAACGGAGGCGTTTGCCTGACCGTAGCGGCTGGAACAGTCCGTTGCAGGGGTGGAAGGGGTCTCCCATGATTTTGTTTGCTCTGGGAGTTGCACCTCCTGTTGTATAGTTCCTGCAGGGGGGTGAGTGAAGTTTCCATAGTGCGTTCGGCTGAACGCACTACTCTCTGCAGAGCCTTCTTGTCCTTGGCAGAGCAATTCCCGAATCCCACCAATCCCACCCGCCTGTGCCTGGTCCTTATCCCTCCAAATCTGTCCTATCCATGTACCTGCTTCTTAAACGATGGGATAGTCGCAGCCTCAACCACCTCCTCTGGCAGCGTGTTCCATACACCCACCACCCTCTGTGTGAAAAAGTTACCCCTTGGATTCCTACAAAATCTTTTCCCCTTCACCTTAAACCTACGTCCTCTGGTCCTCGATTCCCCCACTCTGGACAAGATACTCTGTGCATCTACCTGGTCTGTTCCTCTCTTGATTTTATACACCTCTATAAGATCTCCCCTCATCCTCCAGCGCCCCATGGAATAGAGACCCAGCCTGCTCAATCTCTCCCTATAGCTCGGACCCTCTAGTGCTGACAACATCCTCGTAACTCCGGTTTCCTCACCCGCTCCAAAGACGTACACGTTTGCAGGATAATTGGCTTCGGTAAAAATTGTAAATTGTCTCTGGTGTATAGGATGGTGCTGGAGTGTGGGTCAGCATGGACTCAGTGAACCGAACGTGTCTCTGGCGATGTGAGGCCATCATTCTTTCAGACAGACCCAGAAGAAGGGTCCCGACCCAAAGCGCCACCTGTCCTTTCCTTCCCCAGATGCTGCCTGACCCGCTGAGTTCCTCCAGCACTTAGTAATCTAGCATCTGCAGTTTCTTGTGGCTCAAATTATGGTCAAATCACTGGAGTTAATGGGCAGGCCTGAATTATTGTTCTGGGTTGAATTCCTCCGTGTAAATTGGAGAATTTTAATTTCAATGAATAAATGAGTAATTACAAGGCGGTTTTCATTAACAATCACTTCAACTGCTTTTAGTTGAGTTTACTTTAGTTTAGAGGCTCAATGTGAAAAGGCCCTTTGGCCCACCTAGTCCATGTTGACCATTGATCATCCTTACATACTCGTCGTATATTATTCCACTTCCCCACCCCCCCCACACACGATGGGGACAATTTACAGAAGCCAATTAACCTACAAACCTGCACGTCTTTGGAATGTGGGAAGAAACCGGAGCACCCGGAGAAAACCCACGCAGTCACAGCCTGAACGTACAAATTCCCTGCAGACAGCACCCATAGTCGGGATCGGATCCGAGTCCCTGGCGCTGTAAGCCTGGAGTCATAGTTATGCAGCGTGGAAAAAGGCCCTTCTGTCAAACGTGCCCACGCCGTCCAACATACCACACCTACACTAGATCTACGTGCCTGCGTTTGGCCCATATCTTTCTAAACCCATCTTGGCTCGGTGCTGGCTCGAAAGGCCGAATGGCCTACTCCTGCACCTATTGCCTATTGTCTATCCATGTGCATGTCCTAATGCTTTTTAAATGTTGTGATAGCATTCTGCCTTAACTACCTTCTCCAGCAGCTCATCCCATATACCTCCCACCCTTTGTGTAAAAAGTTGCCTCTCAAGTTCCTATTAAATCTTTCCCCCCTCACCATAAACCTATGATATCTTGTTCTCAATTCCCTTATTGTGGGTAAAATGCAGTGTCCTCTGGTTTTCGATTCCCTTACGCCGGGCAAAAGGCTTTGTGCATTTACCGTATCTATTCCTCTCATGATTTTTGCCACCTCTCTAATATCACCCCTCATCCTCCTATGTTCCAAGCCTGCTCAACCTCTCCCTACAGCTTAGGTCCTCAAGTCCTGGCAACAATCCTTCCAAATTCAACATTTTCTGCACCTGTTCCAGCTTACCATACGATATGATAGAACTTTATTTATCCCAGGAGAGAAATTGGTCAACCATATCTTTCCCACACCAGGATGATCAAAACTGAACACAATACTCTAAATGTGGCCGCAACAATGTCTTGTACAACTGCAACACGACCTCCCAACCTCTATGCTCAATTCTCTGACTGATGAAGGCCAATGTGCCGAACGCATTCTTGACCACCCTATCTACCTGTGGCGCTACTTTCAAGGAACCATGTACCTGCACTCCTGGATCCCTCTGCTGTACAACACTCCCCAGAGGCCTATCGTTCACCGTGTAGGTCCTGCCCATGTTAGACTTCTCAAAATGCAACACCTCACACTTCTATCTATTAAACTGATTGAGAAACAATGTTTTAGTTTCTTCTGTGTATGTAAGTACTCAGTTAAAATGACATTAAGGTAAATACTAATACTAATACTAAACAACATCAACCTGGGCACCGTGTGGGAGGAAAGATGTTGTCAAGCAGGAAAGAGTGCAGGGAAGATTAACGAGGATGTTGCCAGGGCTAGGTTGTCTGAGCTGTAAGGGGAGGTTGAGTAGGCTGGGACTCTACTCCTTGGAGCGCATGTGTATGAGAGGTGATCTTATAGAAATGCACAAAATCATGAGAGGAATAGATCGGGGAGATGCACAGAGTCTCTTGCCAAGAGAAGGGGAATTAAGGACATTGGTTTAAGGTGAAGGGGAAAAGATTTAATTGGAATCTGAGGGGTCACTTTTTCACCTAAAGAGCAGTGGGTGTATGGAACAAGCTGCCAGAGGAGGTAGTTGAGGATGGGACTCATAACATTTAAGAAACAGTTAGACAGGTACATGGGTAGGACAGGTTTGGAGGGGTATAGGCCAAAGGCAGGTAAGTGGGACTAGTGTAGCTGGGACATTGTTGGCCGATGTGGGCGAGTTGGGCCGAAGGGCCTGTTTCCACACTGTATCACTCTATGACTGTATAACTCTAACCATTCCTCAGCCCACCTGGCTAACCGGGATCCTGCTGCAATTTATGACAGCCATCATCACTATCTTGAATTAACTTGAATTGAATTGAATACATTATTGTCACAACTCACTCACAGTGAAATTCTTTGCTTGCAAACCTAAGGTATGCAAATAGTCGCCGATAAAGGGTGCTTACAGAGCGACAAAGTCCCTCCACTCCAGGTCCCCCTTTGTTCTTCCCCGCTCTCCCCTCTCCCTCATGGTGGTCCCGCCCACACCAGACCCCATTGTCCATTGTCCCCCCCACAACAGACCCCATTGTCCATTGTCCCCCCCACACCAGACCCCATTGTCCATTGTCCCCCCCACAACAGACCCCATTGTCCATTGTCCCCCCCACACCAGACCCCATTGTCCATTGTCCCCCCCCACACCAGACCCCATTGTCCCCCCCACACCAGACCCCATTGTCCATTGTCCCCCCCACACCAGACCCCATTGTCCCCCCCCACCACACCAGACCCCATTGTCCATTGTCCCCCCCCACCAGAACCCCCATTGTCCCCCCCACACCAGACCCCATTGTCCATTGTCCCCCCCACACCAGACCCCATTGTCCATTGTCCCCCCCACGCCAGACCCCATTGTCCATTGTCCCCCCCCACACCAGACCCCATTGTCCCCCCCCACACCAGACCCCATTGTCCATTCCCCCCACACCAGACCCCCCCACACCAGACCCCCATTGTCCATTGTCCCCCCCACACCAGACCCCATTGTCCCCCCCCACACCAGACCCCATTGTCCATTGTCCCCCCCACACCAGACCCCATTGTCCATTGTCCCCCCCCACGCCAGACCCCATTGTCCATTGTCCCCCCCACACCAGACCCCATTGTCCCCCCCCACACCAGACCCCATTGTCCATTGTCCCCCCACACCAGACCCCATTGTCCATTGTCCCCCCCACGCCAGACCCCATTGTCCATTGTCCCCCCCACACCAGACCCCATTGTCCCCCCCACACCCAGACCCCATTGTCCCCCCCACACCAGACCCCATTGTCCATTGTCCCCCCCACACCAGACCCCATTGTCCATTGTCCCCCCCCACACCAGACCCCATTGTCCATTGTCCCCCCACACCAGACCCCATTGTCCCCCCCACACCAGACCCCATTGTCCATTGTTCTCCCGCCTCCCTCACGGTGGTCCCCCCCACGCCGGGTCCTCCTTTGTTCCTTCCCTCGGTAGTGGCGTCCTCACTGCCACGTGTTCGTTCCCGTCCGTCGGTCGACGCCATCATCGATCGCCGCGCTGGCCTCTCCACTATCGTCGCTGGGTCCTCTCCTGACGCCTCCGTGGAACCGACCCAGACTCCATCGGCGGGCTCCGCAGACCCAGGGGCCGATGGCCGCAGGCTTCGTTGAGCCGCGAGGGTCCACCTCCCACTCGCGAGGCTCCCACCTCGGCTTCTCAGCGCCACCTCCGGAAGGTACCTACAACCACCCACTATAGTGTCATCTGCAAACTTGCTAATCATGCCGTTCTATGGTTGTGCCACTGTGCCGAGTTACTGCAAAAGTGGAATTCTCCAACTCTAAGTAACTCACTTCTTCCATCTGCCTGTCTCAGGGTGGGCGTTCCTGCCAGCCACCCATCAGTTCCTTAATTAGTGAAGTATTAGCATTAGTATTTGTATAGTTCAGTCTCTCAGCAATCTTGCTGATCTCGGGAGATCGTTTCGCTGAACACCTTCGCTCAGTCCGCCTCGGCCTATGCGATCTCCCGTTTGCCAAACACTTTAACTCCCCCTCCCATTCCCACACTGACATTTCTGTCCTGGGCCTCCTCCATTGTCAGAGTGAGGCCCAGCGCAAATTGGAGGAACAACACCTCATATTTCGCTTGTGTAGCTTACACCCCAGCGGTATGAACATTGACTTCTCTAACTACAAGTAATCCTTGCATCCCCCACCCTAGTCATCGTACTAGTTTCACTGTCCTCCAGCTTGGTTTTATGGTTTGTATCCACTCGTTATCACCTTCTCCACAGCCAACAATGAACCATTGTGGGCTCCAACCTTCCTTGATCATCTGGCTGGCTTTGATTTGTTCTTTTCAGACCATACTGTGGAATTCACTGCCACAGACGGCTGTGGAGGTCCAGTCAATGGATATTTTCAAGGCGGAGATCGACAGGTTCTTGATTAGTTCGTGTGTCAGGGGATATGCGGCGAAGGCAGGAGAATGGGGTTGAGAGGGAGAGAGAGATCAGCCACGATTTGAGTAGACGAGGGGTGCCGAATGGCCTAATTCTGCTCCTAAAACTTTCATTCATTTGTTCTTTGCACATTTCCACATCGCTAATTTCTCTCTCCCCTGACTCTCAGTCTGAAGAAGAGGTTCGACCCGAAAGGTCACCTATTCCTTTTCTCCAGAGATGCTGCCTGACCCGCTGAGTTATTCCAGCATTTTGTGTCTAACTCACTATTAGTCTGCAGCTGATCCAGGCAAATTTCACGGTAACATAGAAAATAGGTGCAAGAGTAGACCATTCGGCACTTCGAGCCAGCATCGCCATTCAATATGATCATGGCTGATCATCCAAAATCAGTACCCCCGTTCCTGCTTTCTCCCCATATCCATTGATTCTGTTAACCCTCGGAGCTAAATCTAACTCTCCCTTGAAACCATCCAGTGAATTGGCCTCCACTGACTTCTGTTGCAGAGAATTCCACAGATTCACAACTCTCTGGGCAAAATTTTAGTTCTTCATCTCAGTCCTAAATGGGTCAACCCCTTATTCTTAAACTGTGATGCCTGGTTCTGGACTCAAGGTAAACCATGATGTGCAAATATTTCCTCCCACGAATAATTCTCTTATCGAAGATAGACACAAAAAAACCGGAGTAACTCAGCGGGAAAGGCAGCATCACTGGAGAGAAGGTATGGGTGACGTTTCGGGTCGAGACCCTATTCTAGTGATAGTCAGGGGAGAGGGAAATGTGATGTAGATGGGTACAAAGAGAAGTGGTGAATCTCTGGAACTCCCTCTAACAGAAGGTAGTTGAGGCCAGTTCATTGGCTATATTTAAGAGGGAGTTAGATGTGGCCCTTGTGGCTAAAGGGATCAGGGGGTATGGAGAGAAGGCAGGTACAGGATACTGAGTTGGATGATCAGCCATGATCATAATGAATGGCGGTGCAGGCTCGAAGGGCCGAATGGCCTACTCCTGCACCTATTTTCTATGTTTCTATGTTTCTATGTTTCAGACCGAGAGTCAGGGGGATTCCTTTATCAGCAGGTTATATCTCGGATTACTCACATATTGCGTCCGAAAATATGATTTTCAGGAAGAAATCTATACTGCTTGTTTTTGCATGAATTAATAGCGGCTATTTCCGGCAACTACTCATGGATTCTGGTCCAGAAATTGATCACTCCCTCACCGAAATACTGTTGATGTAGATTACTTCTGTGCCTGGGATATGTGCGGGGCAGGTTTTATTTTACACTAGGTGGTGGGGGCCTGGAGCACATTGCCAGGGGTGACGGTGGAGGCAGGTATGATAGTGGTGTTTAAGATGCTTTTAGATTAGCACATGGAAGTGCAGGTAATAGAGGGACGTGGATCATGTACAGGATCATTAAATCAGTTTAACCTGGCATCATGTTCGGCACAAATGCTGGGGACAATGGTCTGTTGATGCACCATTTTATGTTTTATGTTCTACATCACCCGTTTAGTATCTTTTTTCAAGTGACAGTATAGCCTTTTTTTTTAAGTATCTCATCATCTTCATATCCTGAAAATAGATTCTGTATAAATTCTGTTTCTGTCTCTTAAGTTATCCTTGAGTAGTCATGTACTGTGTAGCAATTAGCTGCTGGATTATGACCATCTGATCAATACACATAGGAGCACAATTAGGCCATTCAGCCCATTGAGTCTACTCCATTCTCTGAAGAAGGGTCTCGACCCGGAAACGTCACTTCTCTCCACGTTACTCTGGCATTTTGTGTCTATCTTGCCATAGAGGGAGTACAGAGAAGGTTCACCAGACTGATTCCTGGGATGTCAGGACTTTCATATGAAGAAAGACTGGATAGACTCGGCTTGTACTCGCTAGAATTTAGAAGATTGAGGGGGGGTCTTATATTGTTAAGGGGTTGGACAGGCTAGATGCAGGAAGATTGTTCCCGATGTTGGGGAAGTCCAGAACAAGGGGTCAC
Source organism: Leucoraja erinaceus (assembly GCF_028641065.1). Classification (NCBI taxonomy): domain Eukaryota; kingdom Metazoa; phylum Chordata; class Chondrichthyes; order Rajiformes; family Rajidae; genus Leucoraja; species Leucoraja erinaceus. Next base: position 1,329,280 of record NC_073377.1, read on the forward strand.
AGCTTAAGGATAAGGGGTAAATCCTTTAGGACCAAGATGAGAAAAACATTTTTCACACAGAGAGTGGTGAATCTCTGGAACTCTCTGCCACAGAGGATAGTTGAGGCCAGTTCATTGGCTATATTTAAGAGGGAGTTAGATGTGGCCCTTGTGGCTAAAGGGATCAGGGGGTATGGAGAGAAGGCAGGTACAGGATACTGAGTTGGATGATCAGCCATGATCATATTGAATGGCGGGTGCAGGCTCGAAGGGCCGAATGGCCTACTCCTGCACCTAATTTCTATGTTTCTATCTATGTTTCTATCTTCGGTTTAAACCAACATCTGCAGTTCTTTCCTTAACATCTCCTTAAACTGTATCTAATATCCTCTAATCCAGGCAGCATTCTGGTAAACCTCTTATGCACCCTCTCCAATATATATTCGTAATCATTCTCGTAATGCGGTGACCATTCGGCCTTCGTTCATGGTAGTCCTCATTCAGTGATGGCAATTGCTTCTCTCTCCACAGAAGCTGCCTGGCCGGCTGAGTGTTTTCATCATTTTCCACATTTCTTATTTCCAGCAAGGGCAGATTTTTTTGAATTATATTTTCTTTCGATATTCATCTTCATAAGTTCATAAGTTCTTGGAGCAGAATAAGGCCATTTGGCCCATCAAGTCTACTCCGCCATTCAATCAATGGCTGACCCATCTTTCCTTCTCATCCCCATTCTCCTGCCTCCGCCCCATAACCCCTGACACCCGTAATAATCAAAAATCTGTCAATCTCCACCTTAAAAATGTCCATTGACTTGGCCTCCACGGCCATCTGTGGCAATGAATTCCACAGATTCACCACCCTCTGACCAAAGACATTCCTTCTCATCTCCTTTCTAATGTCCAATGCTAAAATGCTATAGTTCATTGTACGAAGTGTTGTCACCATCCTCAGATGAAGGAGCCAGATTCTCACAGAAAGTCATTTATTCTGTATTGATGAAATCCTTCAACAGAAACTGGTTCTATCTATGAGGCGGAATGGGACTGATGATATAAATGCTGCTGCTTAGATTCCAGCAGAAAATGATAAACGAAAGGATATTCACCTTCCTGCAAATGAGAGGGAAAAGATTTGATAGGAACCTGAGGGGTGCCATTTTTACACAGAGGGCGGTGGGTGTGTCGAATAAGCGCCCAGAGAAATTGGTTGTGGCAGGGACTATTTAACTGTGGAATTGTCTGTGGAATTCTCTGCCTCAGTGGGCGGTGGAGGCTGGTTCTCTGGATGGTTTCACGAGAGAGCTAGGCAGGGCTCTTAAAAACAGCGGCGTCAGGGGATATGAGGAGAAGGCAGGAACGGGGTACTGATTGGGGATGATCAGCCATGATCACATTGAATGAAGGTGCTGGCTCGAAGGGCCGAATGGCCTACTCCTGCACCTAGTGTCTATTGTCGATTAACATTTAAAAGACATTTGGGCAGGAACATGGATAGGAATGGTTTAGAGGGATATGGGTCAAATGCAGTTCGATCCTGATGTCGGGTACTGTCTGTGTGTAGTTAGCACGTTCCCCCTGTGACCACGTGGGTTTCCTTCAGCTGCTCCGGTTTCCTCCCACATCCCAAAGATGCGCAGATTTGCAGGTTAATCGGCCTCTGTGAATTGCCCGTACGGTGTGGAATAGCATAAATCATAGATGCCATAGGAGAGAGGAGAAAGGTTTAATGGGAATCTGAGGGGGCAACCTTTACACACAAAGGGTTCATGTTCATAACCATATACCCATATAACAATTACAGCACGGAAACAGGCCATCTCGGCCCTACACGTCCGTGCCGAACAACGTTTTTCCCTTATTCCCACCTGCCTGCACTCATACCATAACCCTCCATTCCCTTCTCATCCATATGCCTATCCAATTTATTTTTAAATGATACCAACGAACCTGCCTCCACCACTTCCCCTGGAAGCTCATTCCACACCGCTACCACTCTCTGAGTAAAGAAGTTCCCCCTCATGTTACCCCCTAAACTTCTGTCCCTTAATTCTGAAGTCATGTCCTCTTGTTTGAATCTTCCCTATTCTCAAAGGGAAAAGCTTGTCCACATCAACTCTGTCTATCTCTCTCATCATTTTAAAGACCTCTATCAAGTCCCCCCTTAACCTTCTGCGCTCCAGAGAATAAAGACCTAACTTATTCAACCTTTCTCTGTAACTTAGTTGTTGAAACCCAGGCAACATTCTAGTAAATCTCCTCTGTACTCTCTCTATTTTGTTGACATCCTTCCTATAATTAGGCGACCAAAATTGTACACCATACTCCAGAATTGGCCTCACCAATGCCTTGTACAATTTTAACATTACATCCCAACTTCTATACTCATAAGTGATAGGAGCAGAATTCGGCCATTCTGCCCATCAAATTTACTTCACCATTCAATCATGGTTGATCTATCTTACCCTCTGAAACCCATTCTAGAAACATCGAACATAGGTGCAGGAGTAGGCCATTCGGCCCTTCGAGCCAGAACTGCCATTCAATATGATCATGGCTGATCATCCAGAATCAGTCCCTGCTCCTGCTTTCTCCCCATATTCTGTTAGCCCTAAGAGGAATATCTAATAGTCTCTTGAATACATCCAGTGAATTGACCACCACAGCCTTCTGTGGCAGAGAAATCCACAGATTCATAACTCTCTGGGTGAAAAAGATTTTCCTCAACTCAGTCCTAAATGGCCAACCCCTTATTCTTAAACTATGACCCATGGCCCTGGACTCCCCCGATGTGGCGAATATTTTTCCTGCATCTACCCTGTCCAATCCCTTAAGAATTTTATATGTTTCTATAAGATGCCCTCTCATCCTTCTAAATTCCAGCAAATACAAGCCCAGTCGACCCATTTATTTCCTGCCTTCTCTCCACATCTCCTGACACCTGTTATAGACCAGTTAGCCTGACATCGATGGTGGGGAAGATGCTGGAGTCAATTATAGAAGATGAAATAGCGGCACATTTGGATAGCAGTAACAGGATCGGTCCGAGTCAGCATGGATTTGCGAAGGGGAAATCATGCTTGACTAATCTTCTGGAATTCTTTGAGAACATAACTAGGAAAATGGGAGTGGCCTACTCCTGCACCTATTTTCTATGTTTCTATGTAAAGGAACATCTTTGAGAACTGCTGAGTTAGTCCAGCATTTGTATGTCTTTTCTGGCTGGCAGATAGGCCAAAGGTTCACCATTAACATCAGGAACTACATTTCAAATCAAATAATCGCTATTAGTCAGAATGGGCTCCTGGAGGGAAAGTCTGGAAACCATTTGAATGCTAACAGCGAGAGATCGTAAATGTCCATGCAAGGATTAACTAGATGACTGGATAATGTTCTCTCTCTCTCTACACTTCCTGATCTATGAACGGAATACACAGGGTCCGTACTCACTCATTGTGGTCCAAGGGGCAGCCATCTGTTTCACACAGATCGCTGATTATAAGGATTATAAGAGAGAAATGATCAAACAGTGTGTGGAACCTGAGCCGATGGGGCCAGGGGAGTCACCCTCTGCCTCTGTCTCTGTCTCTGTCTCTGTCTGTCTGAAGCCAGGCACAAAATACTGGAGTATACTCTGGCAGCATCTCTGGGAAAAAAATTGGTGGTGATATCTATCTATCTATCTATCTATCTATCTATCTATCTATCTATCTATCTATCTATTCTATCCTTTATTTCTTTCTTTTCTTTCTTTCTTTCTTTTCTTCTTTCTTTTCTTTCTTTTCTTTCTTTCTTTTCTTTCTTTCTTTCTTTTCTTTCTTTCTCTTTTCTTTCTTTTCTTTCTTTCTTTCTTTCTTTCTTCTTTCTTTCTTTCTTTCTTTCTTTCTTTCTTTCCCTCTCTCTCTCCCTCGCCCCTCTCTCCTCCTCTCCCTCCTCCTCTCTCCCTCCTCTCCTCCCCCTCTCTCTCTCTCTCTCTCTCTCTCTCTCTCTCTCTCTCTACTCAGAGAGTCATGGAGTCGTACAACGTGGAAACAGGCCCTTCGGCCCTACTTTCCCACACCAGCCAACATGTCCCATCTACACTAGTCCCACCTACTGCATTTGCCCCATATCCCTCTAATGTAAGCATGCAGGTACAGCAGGCAGTGAAGAAAGCGAATGGCATGTTGGCCTTTATAACGAGGAGTTGAGTATAGCAGCAAAGAGGTCCTTCTGCAGTTGTACAAAGCCCTAGTGGGACCACACCTGGAGTACTGTGTGCAGTTTTGGTCCCCTAATTTGAGGAGGGACGTTCTTGCTATTGAGAGAGTGCAGCGTAGGTTTACAAGGTTAATTCCCGGGATGGCGGGACTGTCATATGCTGAGAGAATGGAACGGCTGGGCTTGTATACTCTGGAGTTTAGAAGGATGAGAGGTGATCTTATTTAGATTATTAAGGGTTTGGACACGCTAGAGGTAGGAAACATTTTCCCGATGTTGGGGGAGTCCACAACCAGGGGCCACAGTTTAAGAATAAGGGGTAAGCCATTTAGAACAGAGATAAGGAAACTTTTTCACACAGAGAGTTGTGAGTCTGTGGAATTCTCTGCCTCAGAGGGCGGTGGAGGCCGGTTCTCTGGATACTTTCAAGAGAGAGTTAGATAGGGCTCTTAAAGATAGTGGAGTCAGGGGATATGGGGAGAAGGCAGGAACGGGGTACTGAATGGGGATGATCAGCCATGATCACATTGAATGGTGGTGTTGGCTCGAAGGGCCGAATGGCCTACTCCTGCACCTATTGTCTATTGTCTATAAACCTGTCCAATCCCTGTCTATCTGTTTCTTAAAAGTTGCAATAGTTCCAGCCTCAACTACCTCCTCTGACAGCTCATTCCATACATTCACCCACCTTAGTGTAAAAAATCGTACCCCTCAGATTCCTATTAAATCTTTCCCTTAAATGGTGGACGCAGCCCAGACCAGCCAAACCAACCTTCCTTCCATGGACTCACTTATACCCCATGCTGTGTTGGCAAGGTCAGCAGCATAATCACCCACGAGTTGCACACGACGACGAGTCGCGATGGCAACTCCTCCCTTCTGCCATCGCGACAAAATGTATAGAAGTGGGAAAACGCACACCTCCAGAATCTTGGTCAGCATGAATGAACTGGGCAGAAGGGCGGTTCTATGCTGTATGATGCTATGATATTGGGTTTTGCTCTTTATTCTCTCTCTCTCTATCTCTCTCTCATCTCTCACTTTCCACTGCTCTCTCCCTCCTCAAGCTCTCTCTTTCTCTCTCCTCTCCCTCTCCTCGCTCTCGTTTCCTCTCTCCTCTCTCACTTTCCACTCCTCTCTCCCTCCTCTCCTCTCTCTTTCTCTCTCCCCTCCCTCTCTCCTCGCTCTCGTTCCCTCTCTCCTCTCTCTCTCTCTTTCCTCTCTCCACTCTCCCTCGCTCTCCCCTATCTCCTCTCCCTCCTCTCTCCTTCTCTCTCTCCACTCTGCCTCCACTCTCTCCCTCCCCTCTCTCTCTCTCCACACTCCCTCGCTCTACAGGCCAGTGAAACCTGCATCAGTGACCCCAGGTGCAGCTCCAAGTACCGGACATTCCGCCAGTGCATGGCCGGCAGCAGTGCAGCCCCGCTCGGCCCCGGGGCCAAGAACCAGTGCATGAAAGCAATGGTGTCACTCCTCTCCAGCCCACTGCACAACTGCAAGTGCAAGCGAGGCATGAAGAGGGAGAAAGTCTGTCTCAGCATCTACTGGAGCCTTCATCAGAGCATGTCACGAGGTTAGATGTTGATGTTATCATCTCTCTCTCTCTCTCTCTCTCTCTCTCTCTCTCCCTCCACTTTGCCTCCACTCTCTCCTCTCTCCCTCCTCTCTCTCTCTCCCTCTCCTCTCCCTCCTCTCTCTCTTTGTCTCTTTCCCCCTCTCTCCCTCTCCTCATTCTCTCTTTCTCTCTCCTTTCTGCACACTGCTGGTGATACAACTGGCCATTACTGAATAATGCAGATAGCAAAGTCGCGATCTTTCACTGTATTGCTTTGGGGAGTTAGGGATACCATTCACAATACTTTATCCTCTGGGACATTAGGTGGATAATTGACTTCACCAAGTGGCTATTAAAATGCAACACACGGGAGGGGGATTTCTTTCCCCTGGTTAACAGAAACTTCTCTCCACTGCGGCATTAATCTTCCTGTGTTCAATCTCCTGTTCATCCCCGAAGCCACTCTAATGCAGGGAATGGAGGGATAATGCTCACCAGCAGGTATGTAGGACATTGGATTGGCACAGACATGTTGGGCCGAGTGGCCTGTTCTAGTGCAGAACTGTTCTGTGTTCTAAGCTCAGACCAGACTTCAGGAAGAGCAGCCAACACTACCGTTGTCCCGCCTCTTGCTCAGATAGCGAGACCAAACCTCGATTCCCTCAGTGGTCCTTTGGGGCGGCACGGTGGCGCAGAGGTGGAGTTGCTACCTTACTAGTCTGCGACAGAGACCCAGGTTCGATCCTGGCTACGGGTGCTGTCTGTACGGAGTTTGCACGTTCTCCCCGTGACCGGCGCGGGTTACTCCGGCTGCTCTCCTTCCCTCCAACATTCCAAAGACAATGGTCTCTGTTGTCGGGACTCGAGGGTGTTGAGCTACATGGAGGGGTTGAGTAGGCTGGGACTCTATTCATTGGAGCGCAGGAGGATGGGGGGTGATCTTATGGAGGTGTATAAGATCATAGGAATAGATCGGGTAAACGCACAGAGTCTCTTGCCCAGAGTAAGTGAATCGAGGACCAGAGGACAAAGGTTCAAGGTGAAGGGGAAAGATTTAATAGGAATCTGAGGGGTAACTTTTTCACACAAAGGGTGGTGGGTGTGTGGAACAAGCTGCCAGAAGTGGTAGTTGAGGCTGGGACTATCGCAACGTTTAAGAAACAGTTAGACACGTTCATGGATAGGACAGGTTTTGAGGGATATGGACCAAATGCGGACTAGAGTAGCTGGGACATGTTGGCTGGTGTGGGCAAGTTGAGCCGAAGGGCCTGTTTCCACACTCTATCTCTCCGTTTGTAGCTTAATTGGCTTCTGTAAATTGTTCCGAGTGTGTAGGATAGAACTTGTGTATGGGTGAATGCTGGTCGACGCAGACTCGGTGGGCCGAATGGCCTGTTTCCGCGCGGTGGAACTAAACTAAAATCCCGCCCACTTTCTGTTGCTACTGTGGGGAATAGATAGGGTGAATGCACAGGGTCTATTACCCAAAGTAGGGGGATCAAGGGCAAGAGGATGTAGGTTTAAGGTGAGAGGGGAAAGATTTAATGGGAACCTGAGTGAAACATTTTTCCACAATGAGTGGTGGGTGTATGGAATGCATTGCGGCAGGGACTATGATAGCATTTAAGACATTTGGGCAGGTATATGGATAGGATAGGTTTAGAATTATTTGCCCAAACACAGTTGTGTGGGTGCATAATATCATGAGAGGAATAGATCGGGTAGATGCACAGAGTCTCTTGCCCAGAGTAGGGGAATCGAAGACCAGATGACATAGGTTCAAGGTGAAGGGGGAAAAATGTAATAGGAATCTGAGGGGTAGATTTATTTTACATAGTGGGTGTGTGGAACAAACTGCCAGAGGACGTAGTTGAGGCAGGGACTATCACAACATTTAAGAAACAGTTAGACAGGTACATGGATAGGACAAGTTTGGATGGATATGGACCAAACGCAGGCAGGTGGGACTAGTGTAGTCGGTGAGGGCAAGTTGGGACGAGGGGCCTGTTTCCACACTGTATCACTCTATGACTCTACAACTATATGACTGGATATGGATCACGTGCAGGCAGAGGGGATTAGTTTAACGGCATTGTGTGCGGCATGGACTTTGTGCTGTACTGTTTCATGTTCTATGAATTTCAAACCCATGGGTGGTGTGATCATTTCGTTTTAATTTAGAGATACAGAGATACCATTTAATATGATAGAACATAGAACAAAGGATGAAACGTTTCTGGAGGAACAATGGGGTGGTGCAGCGATGGAGTTTTTGCCTCACAGCGCCAGATCCTGATTCGATTCGATCCGGTTCGATCCTGACTACGGACGTTGCATGTGTGGAGTTTGCACGTTGTCCCAGCGACCGCACGCAGTTTCTCTGTGTGTTTAGTTTAGTTTAGAGATACAGCGCGGAAACAGGCCCTTCAGCCCACCCAGTCTGTACCGACCAGCGATCCCCGCACATTATTAACACTAGCCCACACACAATAGGGACAATTTACCATTATACCAAGCCAATTAACCTACAAACTTGTACGTTTTTGGCATGTGGGAGGGAACCAAAGATCCTGAAGAAAACAACTTGCAAACTCTGTACAGACAAGCACCCGTGGCCAGGATCGAACCCGGGTCCCTGGCACTGTACGGCAGCAACTCTGGTAACAAAACCATTGTAGACAACAAAACAACAGCTCAGACCCTACAGATAATTGAGCTACATCATCGTCTAGATCTCTCGTTTCCATTATCCCTGACGAGTCTGAAGAAGGGTCTCGACCTGAAACGTCACCCATTCCTTCTCTCCAGAGATGCTATCTGTCCCGCTGAGTTACTCCAGCATTTGGTGTCTGTCTTCACTTAGCCCCTGTGCCCGAGAGAAAACGTTCCAGTTCCCAGCTCATTCACCCTGGTCCCGAACACAATTGCATGTGCGATTTATTATTACTTTCCCATTTAAAAGCAGACAATGACTGTTCTGCATGTTGCATTCAATAAAATCGTCGATTTTCTGTGACATAGAAGTGTATTGTTTGGCCCATGAAGTCTGTGCCGTGTTGGTGTAACTCGGCAGATCAGGCAGCATCTCTGTAGGACATGAATAGGTAACGTTTTTGAGTCAGGACCCTTATCCAGTCCAGCCACAAAAGGTCGCCTACCCCATGTTCCCCAGAGATGCTGCTTGACCCTCTGAGTTACTCCAGCACTATGTTTAAGGTAGATAAAAATGCTGGAGAAACTGAGCGGGTGAGGCAGCATCTATGGAGCAAAGGAATAGGTGACGTTTCGGGTCGAGACCCTTCTTCAGACTGATGTGGGGGTGGTGGGGGCGGGAAGAAGAAAGGAAGAGGCGGAGACAGTAGGCTGTGGGAGAGCTGGGAAGGGGAGGGGAAGGAGGGAGAAAGCAGGGACTACCTGAAATTGGAGAAGTCAATGTTCACATCGCTGGGGTGTAAACTACCCAGGCGAAATATGAGGTGCTGCTCCTCCAATTTATGGTGGGACTCACTCTGGCCCTGGAGGAGGCCCAGGACAGAAAGGTCGGATTCGGAATGGGAGGGGAGGTTGAAGTGCTACAGACCTATCGGCCCATCAAGTCCACACCGACCAGCGATCCCCGCATATTAACACTACCCGACACACACTCGGGACAATTTCATATTTACACCAAGCCAATTAACCTACAAACCTGTACATATTTGGAGAGTGGGAGGAAAACAAAGATCGCGGAGAAAACCCACGCAGGTCACGGGGAGAACGTACAAACTCCGTACAGACAGCGCCCGTAGTTAGGATCAAGCTTGGTTCTCTGGCGCTGCAGGGCAGTATCTCTACTGCTGTGCCACTGTCACGCCCTGCATTCTATGGGAGATTCCAGCATCTGCAGTTCCTTGCGTCTGCAGAACCTTCCAGTCTTGATACAGGGTCTGGTTCCGAAATATTGACCGTCCCTTTGCCTCCACAGATTGGGGATGTCATGGTGGTGTTGGGGTAGAGTTGCTAACGAACAGCACTAGAGACCTGGATTCGATCTTGACTACAGATGCCGTCTAATCGTTGTTTTTGCATTCTCCCAGTGGCCTGCGTGGGTTTTCTCCGGGTGCTCCGGTTTCCTCCCACTTCTCAAAAAACCTGCAGGTTTGTAGGTTAATTGTCTTTGGTAAAATGTATAAATTCTCCCTGGTGTGTGTAGGATATAAAAATAAATTGGATAGGCATATGGATGAGAAGGGAATGGAGGGTTATGGTATGAGTGCAGGCAGGTGGGACTAAGGGGAAAAAAACATTTGTTCGGCACGGACTTGGTGGGCCGAAGGGCCTGTTTCCACGCTGCATCTCCGAACTAAACTAAACTAAAGATGTTTAAGGAGGAACTGCAGATAGAAACATAGAAATTAGGTGCAGGAGTAGGCCATTCGGCCCTTCGAGCCTGCACCGCCATTCAATATGATCATGGCTGATCATCCAACTCAGTATCCCGTACCTGCCTTCTCTCCATACCCCCTGATCCCCTTAGCCACAAGGGCCACATCTAACTCCCTCTTAAATATAGCCAATGAACTGGCCTCAACTGCCCTCTGTGGCAGAGAGTTCCAGAGATTCACCACTCTCTGTGTGAAAAAAGTTCTTCTCATCTTGGTTTTAAAGGATTTCCCCTTTATCTTTAAAGATGCTGGTTTAAACTGAAGATAGACACAAAAAACTTGAGTAACTCAGCGGGACAGGCAGCATCTCTGGAGAGAAGGAATGGGTGACGTTTCAGGTCGAGAAGGCAGTGGAATCCAATTCACTGGGTGTTTTTAAGAGAGAATTAGATTTAGCTCTTTGGGCTAAAGGAATCCAGGGATGTGGGGAAAAAGCAGGAACCGGGTACTGATTCTGGATGATCGGCCTTGATCATATTGAATGGCGGTGCAAGCTCAAAGGGCCTAAGGCCTACTCCTGCACCTATATTTCAATGCTTCCAGGTCACCCATTCCTTCTCTCCAGAGATGCTGCATGTCCTGCTGAGTTACTCCAGATGTTTGTGTCTGAACTAAAGATGCTAACTGACCACCTGAGTTGAATTATTCAATCAATTGCATTTCGTGACATTTTCCCCAAAGTCTTGAAAATTATTTTCCTTAATTTTGTTTTGACTGCACTGATTCAATAATGTTCCAATTACTCCTTGTAGTGCTTTTAGCCAGGTATTTATTATCATTTCCAACCTGCACACATGACTTATACAAAGAACACAGAACAGTACAGCTCAGGAACTGGACCTTCGGCCCACAATGTCTGTGTTGAACATGATGTCAAGTTCACTGATCTCATTTGCCTGCGAGTGAACCATATCCCTCTATTCCCTGCACTTCCACGTGCCTGTCTAAAAGCCTCTTAAACACCACTATTGTATCTGCCTGCACCACCACCCCCTGGCAGTGTATTCCAGCCTCCCAAATGCTTTCTGTGTAAAAAAGCATCTGCATTAAGCTCATGTTCATTAGTGATAGGAGCAGAATTAGGATATTCGGCCCATCAAGTCTACTCTGCCATTCAATCATGGCTGATCTATCTCTCCCCCTCAACCCCATTCTCCTGCCTTCTCCCTATAACCCCTGACAACCGTACTAATCTAGAATCTATCTCTACCTTCAATATGCATTGACGGCCTCCACAGCCTTCTGTGGCAATGAATTCCACAGATTCACCACCCTCTGACTAAAGAAATCCCTCCTTATCTCCGTCCAAAAGGAACGTCCTTTATTTCTGAGGCTTTAACCTCTGGTCCTAGACTCTCCCATTGAGTATAGAAGTTGGGAGGTCATGCTGCAGTTGTATAAGACATTGGTGAGACCGCATTTAGAATATTGTGTTCAGTTCTGGGCACCATGTTATAGGAAAGATACTGTCAAGCTTGAACGGGGTCAGAAAAGGTTTATGAGGATTTTGCCAGTTCTACAGGGTGTAAGGTATGGAAGAGGTTTGGAGGGATATGGACCAAGCACAGGCAAGTGGGACTAGTGTAGCTGGGACATGTTGGTCGGTGTGGGCAAGTTGGGTCTGTTTCCACGCTGTATCACTCTATGACTCGTGGAAACCATTCACTCCACATCCACTCTAACCAGGCCTTTCTCTACTTAATTATTCGAGTAACTCCATTAGATTTCTGCCCATGACTTGTACTCATCTCTTTCAATATGCTGGTTTAAATCAAAGGTAGACACAAAATGCTGGAGTAACTCAGCGGGACAGGCAGTGTGTGTGGGATAAAGGAATGGGTGACGTTTCGGGTCGAGACCCTTCTTCAGACTGATGTGGTGTTTAATTGACTTTCAGCTGGATACATGGTAATGTATGACAAGCAGGCAGAGGAGATTATTTTGACTGGCACCATGTTCGGCAGGGGCATTGTTGGCTGAAGGGCCTGCTCCTATGCTGTGCTGGTCTGTGTTGTAGATGGTGGAAAGGCTTTCAAGTCAACCCGTTCAGAAATCCTTGACCAATACTGTGAGAATGTGGAAAAAGAGGATACAAATTGATGGAGTACCTCAGTGGGTCATAGAAATATAGAAACATAGAAACATAGAAATTAGGTGCAGGAGTAGGCCATTCGGCCCTTCGAGCCTGCACCACCATTCAATATGATCATGGCTGATCATCCAACTCAGTATCCCGTACCTGCCTTCTCTCCATACCCCCTGATCCCTTTAGCCACAAGGGCCACATCTAACTCCCTCTTAAATATAGCCAATGAACTGGCCTCAACTACCTTCTGTGGCAGAGAATTCCAGAGATTCACCACTCTCTGTGTGAAAAATGTTTTTCTCATCTCGGTCCTAAAAGATTTCCCCTCTTATCCTTAAACTGTGACCCCTAGTTCTGGACTTCCCCAACATCGGGAATAATCTTCCTGCATCTAGCCTGTCCAACCCCTTAAGAATTTTGTAAGTTTCTATAAGATCCCCCCGCAATCTTCTAAGCAGTCAGTCAGCATTCCTTGAGAACATGGATGGGTGATGCTATGTGATGGCCCCTTTCCTCGTGTGAATACGTGGATGATTAGTTTAGAGATACAGCTTGGATAGAGGCCATTCGGCCCACCGAGTCCACGCCGACCATTGACCACCCATTCACACAAGTCCCCACTATTGCATCCTGCACACTAGCGGCAATTCGCATCATGTGTTGAGAAAACTGGAGCACCTGGAGAAAAGCCACGCAGTCACGGGGAGAACGTCCAAACTCTGTACAGATAGCACCCGAGGTCGGGATCGAACCCAGGTCTCCCGCGTTGAAAGGCAGCAACGCTACCGGTGCGCCACAGTTCACAAGTTCACGTTCACAAGTTATAGGATAGAATTAGGCCATTCGGCCCATCGAGTCAAGTCTGCCATTCTATTATTGCTGAGCTCCGCCTCCGAATCACATTTTCGTGCCTTGAAACCCGTTCACATCAAGAAATCTCTGTGCCACCCCTTCTGTTCTTAGACACCTCTGCCAGGGAGGAAAGCTTCTTACTATCTACCCTACTTTAGCGTGGTGGAGTCATAAGGCACAGAAACAGGCCCTTCGGCCCAACTCTGCCATGCTGAGCAAGGTATATCATCTAAGCTAGTCCCATTTTCCCACACTAGGTCCATGCCCTTCTAAAGCAGAGCAGCTGGTTAAAAGGCAGCACGGTGGCGCAGCGGTAGTGTTGCTGCCTGACATCGCCAGAGTCCCGGCTTCGATCCTGACCATGGGTGCTGTCTGCCTGGAGTTTGTACGTTCTCCCCATGACCCGCGTGGGTTTCCACCAATGCTCCAAAGTCGACAGGTCTTCAGGTTAATTGGCTTGGTGTAAATGTAAATTGTCGCTAGTGTGCGTAGGGTGGTGCTAATGTGCGGGGAACGCTGGTTGTTGTGGACTCGGTGGGTCGATGGGCCTGTTCCCGCGCTGTATCTCTAAACTAAGCTAAACTAAACTACCCACACGGAGAAAATCCACCAGTCACGGGCAGAACATTCAAACTCCACACAGACAGCACCTGCAGTCAGGATCGAACCTGGGTCTTTGGTGCTGTAGGGCAGAAACTCTGTCACTGTACCACCCCATTGTTGGTCTGGGAAATGGTCCATCCTATGTTCTATTGTATTAAATGTTACTGTTCGAGGCAGGATCATTCATTTCTTGGTCGGCTCAGTAATTGAAGGGACAGACTGTGGCTGCCGTTTCAGAAGTGATTGATTTATCGCTGGCTCTGCCAAGTCAAGACGGATGCCAGAAAAGCTCCTATATTCGATTCCTCTTGTTATAATGGCCCACATGCCATTCGCTTTCTTCACTGCCTGCTGCACCTGCATGCTTACTTTCATAGACTGATCTACAAGGACCACCAGATCCCATCGTACTTCCCCTTTTCCCAACTTGACACCATTTAGATAGTAATCTGCCTTGCTGTTTTTGCTAACAAAGTGGATAACCTCACATTTATCTTCATTAAACTTCATCTGCCATGCATCTGCCCACTCCCCCAACCTGTCCAAGTCACCCTGCATTCTCATAGCATCCTCCTCACAGTTCACACTGCCACCCAGCTTTGTGTCATCTGCAAATTTGCTAATGTCACTTTGAATCCCTTCATCCAAATCATTGATGTGTATTGTAAATAGCTGATGTCCCAGCACTGAGCCTTGCGGTATCCCATTAGTCAATGCCTGCCATTTTGAAAGGGACCTGTTAATCCCTACTCTTTGTTTCCTGTCTGCCAACCACTTCTCTATCCATGTCAGCACTCTACCCCCAATACCATGTGTCCTAATTTTGCCCACTAATCTCCTATGTGGGACCTTATCAAATGCTTTCTGAAAGTCTAGGTGCACTACACCCACTGGCTCACCCTTGTCCATTTTCCTAGTTACATCCTCAAAAAATTCCAAAAGATTAGTCAAGCATGATTTCCCCTTCGTAAATCCATGCTGACTCGGGCCGATCCTGTTACTGCTATCCAAATGTTCAGCTATCTCATCTTTTATCATTGACTCCAGCATCTTCCCCACCACCGATGTCAGGCTAACTGGTCTATAATTCCCTGTTTTCTCTCTCCCCCCTTTCTTAAAAAGTGGGATAACATTAGCTACCCTTCAATCCACAGGAACTGATCCTGAGTCTATTGAACATTGGAAAATTATCACCAATGCATCCACAATTTCTAGAGCCACTTCCTTAAGTACCCTGGGATGCAGACCATTAGGCCCTGGGGATTTATCAGCCTTCAGTTCCATCAGTCTATCCAACACCATTTCCTGCCTAATGTGGATTTCCTTCAGTGGCAGATCCTCTGGCCACTACCATATCAGGAAGATTGAAGACAGATCCAAAGTACCTGTTCAACTCATCTGCCATTTCCTTGTGCCCCATAATAAATTCTCCTTATTCGGTCTTCAAGGATCCAACTTTGGTCTTAACTAATTCTTTCCTCTTCACCTAACCAAAGAAGCTTTTCCTATCCTGCTTTATATTCTTGGCCTAGCTTACCTTCGTACCTCATATTTTCTCCCTGTATTGTCTCTTTGGTTATCTTCTATTGCTCTTTAAACATTACCCAATCCTCTTGCTTCCCGTTCATCTTTGCTACGTTGTACTTCTTTGCTTTAATATTTATACTGTCCCTGACGTCCCTTGTCAGCCATGGTCGTCCCTTTCTCCCCTTGGAATCTTTCTTCCTCCTAGGAATGAACTGATCCTGCACCTTCTGTATTATTCCTCGAAACACCTGCCATTTTTGTTCCACTGTCATCCCTGCTAGTGTATCTTTCCAGTCAACTTTGGCCAGCTCCTCCCTCATGGGCCCATAGTCCCCTTTATTCAACTGCAACACTGACACCTCCGATCTACCCTTCTCCCTCTCCAATTGTAGATTAAACCTGACCATGTTATGGTCACTGCCTCCTAATGGCTCATTAATCTTGAGGTCCTTTTTCAAATCCGGTACATTACATAACAAATCGTATCTTATTGTATATTGATACAATACATATCGTATCGTGTTGTATCGTATCGTAAATCACATCAGGCATTTATCCTACCTGTGGCTGGGATAGATTTTGCTGAACACATTATATTTTAAGTCAGTTTATTTCAAGCATCCTACATCATGCTGTACATCACGCATCACTAGCCTGAACCATGTTCCTAATCGCAAACAAGCTGCACACAAACTGCATAATGCAAAAGGCCAGGATAGAGTGGACGTGGAGAGGATATATACACCAGTGGGAGAATCTAGGACCAGAAGGCACAGCCTCATAATAAAAGGACATTCCTTTAGAAAGGAGATGCTGAGGAATTTCTTCAGTCACAGGTAGTGAATCTGTGGAATTCATTGCCACAAAAAGCCTTTGTTGGCTGTATCGATTGATATTTTTAAGGCAGAGTTTGACAGATTCTTGATTAGTGCGGGTGTTGGGGGTTATGGGGGAATGCAGGAGAACGGGGTTGAGAAGGAAAGTTAGATCAGCCATAAGCCTCTTGCCCAGAGTAGGTGAATCCAGGACCAAAGTTTAAGATGAAGGGGAAAGGATTTAATAGGAATCTGAGGTGTAACTTTTACACACAAAGGGTGGTGGGATTATGGAACAAGCTGCCGGTGAGGTAGTTGAGGCAGGGACTATCCCAATGTTTAGGAAACAGTAGACAGGTACGTGGAGGGATATGGGCCAAATGCGGGCAGGTGGGACTAGGGTAGCTGGGACATGTTGGCCAGTAAGAGTAAGTTGGGCCGAAGGGTCTGTTTCCACGCTGTATCACTCTAAGACTCTATTGAGTGCTACAAACTACAACTAAACCCAGAAGCACAAACTTCCCGGGTTGCTCCAGGAACTTTGGACTTTGAGCTATGTTTTGCACTTGATTGGATTTTTTAAATATTGAACATGTTTTTATTTGTTTATTATCCATTGAGTACTGTGTTTACAAACCTATTGCACTGCTGCTGAAAGTATGATTTCATTGTTCCGTTTCAGTACATATGACCACAAACACACTCTTGACTCTTGATTCTCAGTCAAATTCTTATCCCTCTGGATTTCAGATCACTCTCGGAGATCGGGTTTCTTTCAAAGGCCTGAAAGATGTCTTTGTTGAAGGATGCATGTACACAAGTTTATGACAGTGATCAGGACACTAAAATCAACTGACTCTGGCAATCTAACGGCTGCCTTTTTTTGGAGAGCAGGAGGCTGAGGGGTGATCTTTTAGAAGTTTAGTTTAGAGAGACAGGCCCTTTGGCCCATCGAGTCCATGCCGACCAGCGATCCCCGCACACTAATGCCCCTGTCCCACTTAGGAAACCTGAACGTAAACCTCTGGAGACTTTGCACCCCACCCAAGGTTTCCGTGCGGTTCCCGGAGGTTGCAGGTGGTTGCCGGAGGTTGCAGGTAGTGGAAACAGGTAGAGAGAGACTGACAAAAACCTCTGGGAACCTCCGGGAGACCGCATGGAAACCTTGGGTGGGGCGCAAAGTCTCCAGAGGTTTCCGTTCAGGTTTCCTAAGTGGGACAGGGGCATTACACTATCCTACATACACTAGAGACAATTCACATTTATACCAAGCCTATTAACCTACAAACCTGTACGTCTTTGGAGTACAAGGTCATGAGAGCACAGTGTCTTTTACCCAGAGTAGGGGAATCAAGAACCAGAGGACATGGGTTTAAGGTGAAGGGGGAAAGATTTAATAGGAATCTGAGGGGCAACCTTTACACATGGTGGTGGGTGTGTGTATCAAACTGCCAGAAGAGGCTGTTCTGGCAGGTACTATAACAGCATTTATAAGACATTTGGACAGGTACATGGGTCAAGGGTCATGGGTCAAGAGTATTTTATTGTCATATGCACTGAAACAGAGCAATGAAATTCCTACCTGCGGCAGCACAGGTACATGGATAGAAAAGGTGTGGAGGAATATTCGCCATTCGCAGCCACGTCGGATTTGGGTAGATGGGTCATCTCGCTCAGCATGGAAAGATGGATGAAGGGCCTGTTTTCATGTTGTATGACTCTATGATTCTATAACTAAAGGAAGGACCTTTTCACAAATTACTTCAGTTGGGATGTTTCTCTGAGATTTTACTTACACCTTTGAAGTTCATAAGACAAAGGGGCAGAATTAGGCCATTCGGCCCATAACGTCTATTCCGTCATTCAGTCATGGCTGATCTATCTTTCCCTCTCAACCCCATTCTCTGCCTTCTCCCCCTAACCTTTGACACCCTTAGTAATCAAGAATCTGTCAATCTGCGCTTTAAAAATATTAATTGACTTGGCCTCCACAGCCTTCAGTGGCAATGAGTTCCACAGATTCACCACCCTCTGACTAAATAAATTCCTTCTCATCTCCTTCCTAAATGTACATCCTTTTATTCTGAGGCTCTGAACTCTGGTCCTAGGTTCTCCCACTAGAGGAAACATCCTCTTCACATCCACTCTATCCAGGCCTTTCACTATTCAGTAAGATTCATTGCATTATTCAAAACTCCAGTGTGTACAGGCCCAGTGAAGTCAAATGCTCATCATATGTTAACCCACTAATTCCTGGGATCGTTCTCGTAAACCTCCTCTGGGCCCCCTCCAAGGTCAACACATCCTTCCTCAGAAATGGAGGCCAATGCTGCTTATAATGCTGCAAATAATGCGCCTTATGAAGCCTCAGCATTACATCCCTGTTTTTATCTTCTAGTTTTCTCGAAATGAATGCACTTGCCTCCCTCGCTACTGATTCAACTTTGAAATTAACCTTTTGGGAAACTGCACCAGTACTTTCGAGTCCCTTTGCACCTCTAATTTCTGAATTCTCACCACGTTTAGGAACTGGTCTACAGCTTTATTCCAACTACCAAAACGCATGACTCCAAACTTTGCCACGCTGTTGTCCATCTGCCATTTCTCTGCTCACTCTTCCAACCTGTCCAAGTCCTTCTGCAGAATCCCTGCTTCATCTACACTTGGTCATAAAGACATCAATTCCCTCGTCCAAATCATTGGAATACAATGTGAAGAGTAGCGGCCCCATCACCGACCCCTGCGGAACCCCCTTTATTGCCACTCTTTGTCTTCTGCCATCCAGCCAACCTGCCACCCATGCTAGTATCTGCCCTTTGATACCGTGGGCTCTCATCGTCTTTAGCAGCCTCGCGTGTGGCATCTTATCAAAGGCTTTCTGCAAATCCAAGTTAACAACATCCACTGACTCTCCTTTGTCTCTCCTGCTATTTACTTCCTGAGAGAATTCCAACAGATTTGTCACGCAAGATTTCCCTTTCACAAAACCATGCTGACTTCAATCTATGTGGAAACATCCTCTCCACATCCATTCGATCCAGGCCTTTCACTGTTTGGTATGTTTCAATTAGGTCTTCCCTCATCCTTCTAAACTCCAGCGAGTACAGGCCCTGCGCCGCCAA
Organism: Leucoraja erinaceus; assembly: GCF_028641065.1. Taxonomy (NCBI): domain Eukaryota; kingdom Metazoa; phylum Chordata; class Chondrichthyes; order Rajiformes; family Rajidae; genus Leucoraja; species Leucoraja erinaceus. The sequence goes on from NC_073377.1 coordinate 1,348,442, forward strand.
ACGCTCATCATAGGTTAACCCAGTCAAAGTCCGAAGTCTGTAGAAGGGTTTCGACTCAAAACGTCACCCATTCCATCTCTCCAGAGATGCTGCCTGTCTCGCTGAGTTACTCCAGCATTTTGTGTCTATCTCTGGTTTAAACCAGCATCTGCAGTTTCCTCCTACACATTAACTCTTAGGGCGAACGGAGTCAAGGGATATGAGGAAAAAGCAGGAACGGGGTACTGATTGTGGATGAACAGCCATGATCATATTGAATGGTGGTTCTGGCACGAAGGGCCGAATGGCCTACTCCTGCACCTATTTATCTATATTACTGTTTCTATGTTTCTAACCCAATGGGATTATTCTCGGAAACCTCTGAACCCTCACAGTTCACCAGTTTAATGTCACGTGTATCGAGGTACAGTGAAAAGCTTCTTTTTTGTTGCATGCTAACTATTCAGCGGAAAGACAATACATGATTACAATCAATCGATTTACAGTGTATAGATACATGACAAGGAACTAACGTTTAGTGCAAGATAAAACCAGCAAGGTCCGGTTAACGATAGTCCGAGGGTCACTAATGAAGTAGATAGTTCAGCACTGCTCTCTGGTTGTGGTAGGATGATTCAGTTCCCTGATAACAGCTGGGAAGAAACTGTCTCTGAATCTGGAGGTGTGCGTTTTCACACTTCCATACCTTTTGCCCGATGGGAGAAGGAAGGGGCTGTCCAGAGCCAGGACATCCTTCCTCAGATATGGGGCCCAAAACTGCTCACAATTCTGCTTTATAATGTTACCTGAACCATTGTTGACAGCGGGTGCCTAAAGGGGTCACATCGGACATCATTTTGTGCTGCTAGGAATCTTGGGAAGTGGGTCACAAGTGAACTAAACTGAACTGAACTGAAAGGGACACAGCAGACGAGGTTGGAGGAGGTGCCCTTGTCATCTGGACTGAACAGGGAGAGCGGTCTGTCGCTTTGCAGTGCGAGGCCACAGAATGCGGTGTGAAACTCAGCATTGATTTATGAAATATGCAACGCGTCAAAAAATATAGGCAGGCAGATGTTGACAGATGCACATCATTGTTCCCAGCGGGGATGCTTTAAATCACATCTCCGTGCCATCTTGCAACAAGGTTTCCTCCTTGCATTAACAGCAGTTACGCACAAATCACTCCAGAATATTGGCAGCAGCCCAAAGGCTTATCATGTCAGAGTTAGAGTATCGAGTATAGACGTTGGGAGGTCACGTTGCAGTTGTATAAGACGTTGGTGAGGCCGCATCTAGAATATTGGGTTCAGTTCTGGGTACCGTGTTATAGGAAAGATATTGTCAAGCTGGAAGGGTGCTGAGAAAATTTATGAGGACGTGTTGCCAGGACTAGAGGGTGTGAGCTGTAGGGAGAGGTTGAGCAGGCTGGGACTCTATTCCTTGGAGCGCTGGAGGAGGAGGGGGTGATCTTATAGAGGTGTACAAAATCATGAGAGGATTAGTACACCTAATAAAATTAGTACACCTAGTAAATGCACAGAATCCCTTGCCCAGCGTAGGGGAATCGAGGACCAGAGGACATAGGTTTAAGGTGAAGGGGGAAAGATTTAATAAGAATTTGTGGGGTAACTTTTTCACACAGAGGGTGGTCGATGTATGGAACAAGCTGCCAGAGGAGGTAGTTGAGGCGGGGACTATCCCAACGTTAAAGAAACAGTTACACAAAAATGCTGGAGAAACTCAGCGGGTGCAACTGCACCCGCTGAGTTTCTTCAGCATTTTTGTGTACCTTCGATTTTCCAGCATCTGCAGTTCCTTCTTAAAGAAACAGTTAGACAGGTACATGGATAGGATAGGTTTGGAGGGATATTGGCCAAACGCAGGCAGGTGTGACTAGTATAGATGGACATGTTGGTGTAGATGGGTCATGTTGGCCATTGTGGACAAGATGGGTCGAAGGGCCAGTTTCCACACTGTATGACTCTAGGTCCAGAAGTGCCCAGTACAATATTCAGATGGGTACAATTGCAACATGTGAGATGACTTCACTGCACGGATTGCTACAAACGACAACATTCACCCTATCTATGCCTCTCACAACTTTATACCCCTCTATAACACCACCCCACTGCCTCCTGCACTGTAAGGAATGAAGTCCCAGCCTGCCCAACCTCTCCCTACAGCGCAGACCCTCTGCACTCTTTGCAGCTCAGTGGCATCTTTCCTATAGCAAGGTGACCAGAACTGAACGCAATACTCCAAGTGCAGCCTCACCAACATGTTGTGCAACTGTTACATAACATCCCAAGTTCTATACTCCATACGACAAAAGTCTAAAAAGCGTAAAATAACAGGTGCATGCGTCCAATTTCTAAGGTAGGTCCAGCGAGCGGAGGTGGGCCATTCGGCCCATCCTACCCTTGTTGTTGTTTATGCACATGGAATTGTCTTCATTCTTGACGGCAGGAGAATGGTGTTGAGAGGGAAAGTAAGATCAGCCATGGTCATAAGATCATAAGTGATGGGAGCAGATTTAGACCATTCGGCCCATCAAGTCTACTCCATCATTCAATCATGGTTAATCTATCTCTCCCACCTAACCCCATTCCCCTGCCTTCTCCCCATAACCTCTGACACCTGTATCAAGGATCAATCTATCTCTGCCTTAAATATATCCACTGACTTGGCCTCTACAACCTTCGGTGGCAAAGAATTCCACAGATTCACCACCCTCTGACTAAAGAAATTCCTCCTCATCTCCTTCCTAAAAGAATGTCCTTTAATTCTGAGGCTATGACCTCTAGTCCTAGATTCTCCCACTAGTGGAAATGTCCTCTCCACATCCAAGCCTTTCACTATTCTGTACGTTTCAATTATGTCTAAACTCCAGCGAGTACAGGCCCAGTGCTGACAAACGCTAATCGAAAAGCTGATTGAATGGTAGCGTAGATTATATGGGCCGAATGGCCTAATTCTACTCCGATAACCTATGAAATTAAATTTAAACATGCTGCACTGATCATCACATAATTCCATTTGTGTGAGACAAATACTGGGACTCTAATTAGGAGTGACACGGACTCATGGACAACACAGATTACGAAAAACATCTCTTCCCAAAACCTCTACTGTAAACTATAATGCTCAAAAAGACACTAAGTGCTGCTTTTGATCCATGCAATGTCAAAGGACAGGCCAAGTAACAGGTACAAAAAGCAATTCATAGGGGAATAAATTGGAGATATTTCTCTCTCATCCCTCCAGGTCTGCCCAAAACATTCCTTGCAGGACCCACCTACTGTCCAAAAGAACATGGCAATCTGGATAGAGTGGATGTGGAGAGGATGTTTCCACTCGTGGGAGAGTCTAGGACCAGAGGACTTGGCCTCAGAATTGAAGGACGTTCTTTTAGGAAGGAGATGGGGTGGAATTTCTTTAGTCAGATGGTGGTGAATCTTTGGAATTCTTTGCCACAGAAGGCTGTGGAGGCCGTCAATGGATATTTTTAAGCAAGAGATGGACAGATTCTTGATTAGTACGGGTGTCAGGGGTTATGGGGAGAAGGCAGGAGAATGGGGTGTGGAGGGAAAGATAGATCAGCCATGATGGAATGGTGTAGACTTGTTGGGCCCAACGGCCTTATTCTGCTCCTATCATGAATTTATGAGTGTTCCTATCAGCTCAATATCTCATTGACATTAAAATGGTGAAATTTTGAACTCTATGCAACTTCTTCCTGTAAATGACCTAAATTTAGTTTACATGAGTTTTTTACTGTCACGTGTACTGAGGTACAGTCTACCTCTTCTTCTTGCGTTTGAGGCAGCATAGGTTATGTAACGCCCTCCAGGCGCTGTAGCCGGTTCAATGTGCTGTCGTCGAGGGCCATGAGGTCTACCCCTCCACCAGGGGGCGGCGGAGGACAGCGCAGTAGAAAATGGCAGCGCAGTGTGGCGCTGTTTGCTGGTCTGCTCCACACACGCAGGCTGCTGATGGACGCAGCCCCCAGCGGTGCATGTTGGCGTTGAACCGGCCGACCCTTGTACGGAGCCGGTTCAGGGTGACCCATTCTTTACGGGGCAGGTCTGAGCCGGGTGGGGCTGTGGTGTTCGGTGCAACTGCGGAGGTGGCAAAGGCTGTTCCCAGCTGGTTCCCTATGCTCCTAGTGTGTTGAAACCGGAGCCTCAGAGGGTCGCTGCGAGACGGGAGAAGGGGCGACGAGATGACAGGCGTTGAGGTCCCCGTTGCAGTGAGTCCTGTGCGAGGTGGTGCAAAGGATGTTTGACATCCGACGGGGCCTTGCACACCAGCCTGTGGGAGAAGTAGTCTCTGTGAAGCATGGCGGGTGCCGTATACAGTGAAAGGGTTTTTTGTTGCAAGCTATCCAGTCAACGAGAGAAGGATATTCTTGTCTTGGAGACTGCGCAGTGTGTACTCATAAGATGGATTCTTGAACAAAGTGCTTCTCCTCGTGGAGTTTGGTTTAATTCAGTTTAGTTTATTGTCACGTGTACCGAGGTACAGCGAAAGCTTTTTTTGTCGCGCGCTATCCAGTCAGCGGGAAGACAATACATGATTACAATCGAGCCGTCCACAGTGTACAGATAAAGGATAATGGGTTTAACATTTATGTACGATAAAGTCTGATTAAAGGTAGTCCAAAGGTCTCCAATGAGATAGAGGGGAAGCCAAGATTACAGTCTAGTGATAGGATGGTTCAGTTAGCTGATTACAGCCAGGAAGAAACTGTCCCTGAATCTGGAGGTGTGCGTTTTCACACGTCTGCACCGCATGCATGATTGGACAGGGAGACCAGGGTGTGACAAGTCCATGATTCTGCTGCTGGCCTTGCCGAGGCAGAGTGAAGTGTAGAGGGAATCTGATGCAGTCTAACAAGAGTCTAAAGAAGGGTCTCGACCCTAAACCCTTCTCTCCAGAAATGCTGCTTGGCCTGCTGAGTTACTCCAGCTTTTTAGAGTCATAGAGTGATAGTATGGAAACAGGCCCTTCGGCTCAACTTGTTCACACCGGCCATCAATGTTCCAGCTACACTAGTCCCACTTGCCTGCGCTTGGTCCATAACCCTCCAAACCTGTCCTATCCATGTACCTGTCCAACTGTTTCTTAAACGATGAGTTAGTCCCAGCCTCAACTACCTCCCCTGGCAGCTTGTTCCATACACCCACCACCCTCTGTGTGAAAAAGTTACCCCTCGCATTCCTGTTAAATCTTTTCCCCTTCATCTTGAACCTATGTCCTCTGGTCCTCGATTCCCCTACTCTGGGTAAAAGATGATTGACATCAACCCGATCTTTTCCTCTCATGATTTTGTAAACCTCTATAAGATCTCCCCTCATCTTCCTACACCCCATGGAATAGAGACCCAGCCTACTCAACCTCTCCCTATAGCTCACACCCTCTAGTCCTGACAACATCCTCGTAAATCTTTTCTGAACCCTTTCAAGCTTGACAATATCTTTCCTATAACATGGTGCCCAGAACTGAACGCAATATTCTAAATGTGGTTTCACCAACGTCTTATACAACTGCAACATGACCTCCCAACTTCTATACTCAATACTCTGACTGGTGAAGGCCAAAGTGCCAAAAACCATTTTGACCATCTTATCTATCTGCGACTCGACCTTCAAGGAACCATGCACTTGTCCATGCGCTATTTGTGCCTTGTAAAGTCAGACCAGCGCCATATCAGCATCCCATCCATGCTGCCCATTCCCTCCACAGGTGCTGCCTGTCAATCCGAGTTCCTCCAGCACTTTGTATTTTCTTTAAGATTCTAGCATCTGCAGTTGTATCTCCATCGCTCAATAGATGCTCCCTGTATGTTATACACAATCCTCCCAGCAGATGGCAGTCACCGTTGCCAGCCAGCACCCTTGTGCTCTGCAGGTGTGGAATCATTTTAATGCATTCAAAGACCCCTGAACGCATTGATCCCAAGACCTAACATCCCTTTCTTTGCCAAGGGACTAAGCTGGTTTCTGACGGTGTCTATTATTTCCTTTATGTTGCATAAAATAAGAGTTCACGAGGTTGAGGATTTGATTAAAGAACAGGTTGCAGAATATATTGTCACACAATGAAATGATTTTCATAAATTAATGTTCATAAGTTCTAGGAGCTGAATTAGCCGATGTTTCCAAGCTTGTGTTCCCAAGCTGCCGTGCTGGGATTTGAACCTGTGACTCCAGATCAATAATCTCCATTGGGTGTTAGTCCAGTAACCTAAACCATCATCAGTTCATAAATTCTAGGACCAGAATTAGGCCATTTGGCCCATCAAGTTTACTCCGCCATTCAATCACGGCTGATCTAACTCCCCCCCCCCCCAACCCCATTCTCCTGCCTTCTCCCCGTAAACTCTGACACCCGTTCTAATCAAGAATCTGTAAATCTCAACAAATCTAAATACCCAGTAACTTGGTCTCCACGGCCTTCTATGACAATGAACTGGAACAAACTATGGTCTGAAAAAATATCTCGGCCCATAACGTCACCTGTATCCATGTTCTCCAGAGATGCTGCCTGACCTGCTGAGTTACTCCAGCACTGTGTCCAGAATCTGCAGTTCCTTCTTTCTCCATATCCATATATCTGTTCAAATATCTTATACAATTCATATTAGAAAAGCAAATAGTACATTGCAACAGTACATAAGTGGGGAAGATTTCCTGAGAGATTTTATTGGGCTTTGGTATAATTTAGGTTGGACTGTTAGTTACTATGAATAAAGAAAGCTATTCTTTCATTGGAGTCTGTGCAGTGTGGAATCATAAGATGGATTTGTGAACAAAGTGCTTCTCCCTTGTGGAGTTTAGTTTAGTTTATTGTCACGTGTACCAAGGTACAGTGAAAAGCTTTTTTGTTGCGTGTGTGTTATCCAGTCAGCAGAAAGACAATACATGGTTACATCAAGCTGCCCTCAGTGTACAGATACAGGATAAAGGGAATAGCAAAATGCTATAGTGCAAAATAAACTCCAGAAAAGTCCAATTAAAGATAGTCTGAGGGTCTCTGATGAAGAAGATGGCAGCTCAGGACCGCTCTCTGGTTGGTGATAGGATGGTTCAGTTGCTTGATAACAGCTGGGAAGAAGCTGTCCCAGAATCTGGAGGTGTGCGTTTTCGGTTCAGTTCAGTTTATTGTCACATGTACCGAAGTACAGTGAAAAGGTTTTGGTCGCGTGCTAACCAGTCCGCAGAAAGACAATACATGATTACAATTGATCCATTTGCAGTGTACTGATACATGATAAGGGAATAACGTTTAGTGCAAGGTAAAGCCAGCAAAGTCCGGTCAAGGATAGTCCGAGGGGTGTCAAAGAGGTAGATAGTAGTTCAGCACTGAAGAAGGGTTTCGGCCCGAAACGTCGCCTATTTCCTTCGCTCCATAGATGCTGCTGCACCCGCTGAGTTTCTCCAGCAATTTTTGTGTACCTTCGATCTTCCAGCATCTGCAGTTCCTTCTTGAACAGTCAGCACTGCCCCTGGGTTGTGGTTAGGATGATTCAGTTGCCTGATAACAGCTGGGAAGAAACTGTCCCATTTCACACTTCTATACCTTTTGCCGGATGGGAGAGGGGAGAAGAGGGAGTGGCTGGAGCGAGACTAGGCCTTGATTATGCTGCTGGCCTGGCCGAGGCAGCGTGAAGTGTAGATGGAGTCAAGGGTAGGGAAGGAGTAATTGAGGAAGAGAGGATTGTACTCTCTGGACACAGATTGAGATTTTGTTTAGAAAACCAGCGTGAAAAAAAACCGGCCCGTCGGCCCGCTGATTCCGCGCTGACCAGCGATCACCCGTACAGTACACTGGTTCTATCCTGCGTTGCACGAGAGGACAATTTACAGAAGG